>NC_142928.1:5815566-5818066 GCF_046866305.1 Octopus bimaculoides | reverse complement strand
TCCCTTCCCCCCGCCACGCACACACGTAACACCATCCCATCCACCCCACCCACCCCACCCCTCGCCACCCGCAACCACCCGTTGTTCCTTTCGTTTTTTTTTTCCTATTATTTAATTTTTCTTTTTTTTTAAATATATTTTTTGCCCACTGTCTTTCATTGTTACCTGTCCCTTTGTCTCTCACTGTTGCCCATAGCAACAAGCCGTCTCGGGGAAAGGGGTGGTGGTGGGACGAACGGGGGAGGTACGGGGTACGGGGTGGGGGTGGGGGGTGTCAGCTTGCGTTGCATTTTGTGTCGCCGGCTTTTGTGTGTGTGTCTCCAGCCACAGTTGAAGGGGCATAACTCTAATGTTGATCTCGGAATGTGCAGGGCACTGCCAACAGTTGCTGTCTTGCTGCTGCTGCTGCTCTTCTTACTGCTGTGGCTGTTGTTGTTGTTGTTGTTGTTGTTGTTGATGCTATTAGTGACTGTTGTGGTTGTGGTGGTGTTGGTGGTAGTGTTGGTGGTGTTGGTGGTGTTGGTGGTAGTGGTGGTGGTGGTGGTGGTAGTGGTGGTGTTGCTGGTGGTGGTGTTGGTGGTGGTGATAGTTGTGGTTGTGGTGGTGTTGGTGGTAGTGGTGGTAGTGGTGGTGGTGGTGGTAGTGGTGGTAGTGATGGTGGTGGTTGTGGTGGTGGTAGTGGTAGTGATAGTTGTAATAGTTGTGGTGGTGGTGGTGGTGTTGCTCGTGGTGGTGGTGGTGGTGGTGGTATTAGGACTGGCGGGATGTAATTGCGATTTGCCAAAGTGCACCACAACAACAACATTAATACTGCCCATGTTTGTCTTTCTTTTTCTTTGTTGCAGTTTATTGCCGAACTGCAAAAGTGCAGCAGCAGCAGCAGCAACCAACGTGGTGCCCTGCAGGTATTGCAGTGTCTTTGATGCTAAAAGCCGAACCAGAAGAACCGAAATGGCTACAGACTTTGGCGGTGGTGATGGTAGTAGTAGTAGTAGTGGTGGTGGTGGTAGTGGTAGTGGTAGTGGTAACACATTCGAAGTGTTCCTGGTGGAACGCAGGAAAAAAAAAACATTTGAACAGCGACAACAACAGCAACAACATTTACAGAAATATAAAGAAATAAGAAAACAAAAGTAAAAAGAAAAAAATATATACTGACACAACCAAAGACACTCATATTATGGGGGTGGAGTGGGGTCGGGCCTGGAGTGGGGGAGGAGCGGAATGACGATGAGAATGATGATGATGGTGGTGATGATGATTATGATGATGATGACGATGACAATAATAGTCTTTTCTACTCTAGGCTGAAGGCCCGAAATTTTGGGGGGAGGGGGAGGGCAGTCAATTAGATTGACCTCAGTACGCAACTGGTATTTAATTTATCGAACCCACCCCCACCTTCACCCCGAAAGGTTGAAAAGCAAAGTCAACCCTGGCAGAATTGATGACAATAACAATGGTGATAGTGATGGTGATGATGGTGATGGTGATGATGGTGATGGTGATGATGACAATGATGACAATAATAATGATAATGGTGATGATGGTGATGACTCACCTGGCAGTTATTTGCTGCCCCTGTTTCTTTAATTCATATATCTTTTGTCTTTTACTTGTTTCAGTTATTGGACTTTGGCCATGCTGGGGCACCGCCTTGAAGAATTTTCTAGTAGGAAGAATCAACCCACTGAATCCGGAAACTAGTGGTTGGGAATCAAACTTCTTACCATATATTTGTTTATATATATGTAGATATATGAATATGCATATACATGTATATACAGATATATATGTGTGCATGTCTCATCATCGTCATCATCATTGTTTAACGTCCGTTTTCCAAGGTGGCATGGGTTGGACGGTTCGACTGGGATCTGGGAAGCCAGGAGGCTGCACCAGGCTCCAGTCTGATCTGGCAGAGTTTCTACAGCTGGATGCCCTTCCTAACGCCAACCACTCCGAGAGTGTAGTGGGTGCTTTTTACATAACACCGGCACAGAGGTCAGAGGAGCTGGTGTCGACCACAATCATATGGCGCTTTTTATGTGATACCATCACTGGGATCACAATTACAATTTCCATTTGATTTTGATTTTGATGTACCTGACTCAATAGGTCTCCACAAGCATAGAATGTTGCCCTACACTCCAATATTAATTCAATGTTTTGGGAAATCCGCATATTGATTGATCCCCCAAAATTGAATTAATATATATATATATATATATATATATATATAGATACAGGGAGAATTTACAAAGAAACAAAAGACAAAGACAGGTGGTGTAGAAAACAAACAGATGTATTAGTATAACACTCAGGAATTGAAAAAGTCTTTAACGTTTCGAGCCTACGCTCTTCTACAGAACGGAACACAGAAAGAAACAAGGAGAGAAAAAAAATGTGTGTTGATATATATATATGTGTGTGTGTGTGTGTGTGTGTGTGTATATATATATATATATATATATATATATATATATATATATATATATAT
>NC_142928.1:5765566-5800566 GCF_046866305.1 Octopus bimaculoides | reverse complement strand
AGATACGATAACAAGGAGTTGTGACGTTCATACCTTTACCACCCACATTAGCTGATTTATTGAAATTGTTTATCCGACCTGGAAACGAACCTGAACTCACATTGCTGGAAGATTTACCATTGTGCTTTACCTGTCTTTTACAAGAAATGGTCTCGGCACTCCCAAATGTGAAACTACTGTGCTATTCCTGTTCCAGTTCTTCTTTAATTCCATGGACAAATATTTCACTAATGTTGTTACGCAAGAAAGTTTTCTTGGATTTCAAGAGAACAGGTTCTGCTGTTTCCTTATAAGGAAATATATAGAGACGTGATTGTTGGTGGGAGGAGGGCGAGGGATGGTGGGACAAGGTGGTGGGGAGGTGCTAAAAGAGATAATATCAGGAACTGAATAAATAAACAAAAGTAAAAGAAAAATACACAACAGGTTTGAATATAAGGAATTTTTTTGTATCAAAGTAAAGAAATAGAGACAAGCAATTTGAAAGAAAAAAAGAGAGAAAGAAAGAAAGAAAGAAGGAAAGAAAGAAAGAAAAGTCAACAAACAGAGAGATAGAGTGATATATATATATATATATATATTATATAGATAGATAGAGAGACAAACAGACAGACAGCTAGATAGAGGAAGTGAGAATGGATACATGTAAGTATAGGGAAAATTAAAAAGAATTATGCATACATACATACATACATACACATATTTATACACTCATATATACATACATGTACACACACACAATCACATATATACATGTGTGTGTGCGTGTGTGTCTGTGAGTGTGTGTGAATGTGAGTGATCGATATTGTGAGAACCACAATTTAAGGTAAATATTAAAAACATTCAAAGTTACACTTTCAGACGAATTCTTAAACGAGGGAACACAAGCTTCATACGGCCAATCATTTATACATATACATACATACATACATACATACATATATATATGTTTCTCCCTCTACCACTCTCTCTCTTCCTTACGCCTCCCTGGTCACATGTTTCCGGTCACTAATCCTTTTCTTCCTTGGCTATCGCCGAGCAAACACGCAAACTTACTTCATCCCGCTTTCAGTTCGTGCCTCACAGCGTTCATATACACATAATTTTTCACGTCTGGCCGCATAGCCTTTTCCGTTTGTTTTCCTGTCTTGTCTTTTGTCCGTCACTACATTCCTCCATGGCACAGGTTTAATTTGTGTATACAAATTTAATTTGCGGTCCATGGGAAGAGCCGTTTTAACGATGCGTCCTGCCCAACTCTTCGAAACGCCGGTATTAAAACGGGGGTAGCTGATGAAGGAAAACGTTCTCTATGTGGCTTGTGTGTTTTCTGTACTCTGGTTATTATTATTTTCTTGTCTACGTTTTGTTTGCAATGTCCTGTACCCAGATATGCACCTATATATACAGGTAGACGTAGGTATGCACATACCTGTACGTATATATGCATATACTCATTTATTATTTGTTTTATATATATATATATATATATATATATATATATATATATATATATATATATAAATATAATATAATATAATATAATATAATATAATGTAATATAATATGTGACAATTATTCGGTTGCTATAATAAAATTCCGAGTTTCAGATGTCGGGGCGGAAGCCTGCACCAGCATCTCTTCAGTTTTCAAGGCAATCAAAAAATGCTGTGAAAATGACCAAGAGATATTGCCACAAACGATAAATAATGCTACACTTTTATACTTCATTTGGCAAAACCAGATTCAAATGTTGGCACTTGGGGAGCAGGTACGAGGAAGCGGGGTGAGGCGATCGCATTGATCCTGGTGCTTAAATGGTACTTATTTTTATTGATCCCCAGTAGGATGAAAAGTAAAACCGACCTCGGCAGAATTTGAACTCAGAACATAAGGAAGGATGAAGTGTCGCTAAGTGTTTTGCCCTGTCTGCTAACGATTCTGCCAGCTCGTCGCCTTCACTCTTCGACCAGGAAGGAATTTCAACCATGTTTCGTGGTCTGCTACCACAACAGCTCCTTTATAGGATCCAGTTAGCTCAAGACATCATCAGGAGGAACCACGTCTGGTTTTGGCCCTTACTCCTCTACCGTTTTGACGTGGCGGGACCCCCCCTTTCGGAGGTGTCTTCAGCTCTGGTGTTGGGTGCATGTCTTCTTTCACTGTTTGTGACTGTTCTAATTCAACTGTGGAATGTCCCTCGCTATGGTTATTTTCCAGGAGGTTCTGGCCATCACTTCATAACGCCGACTGACATTTCCATTCGTCTCTGACGTCGAATGAAATATTTTAGAACTTAGCATGCTTACAAACTCCTGGATTTCTTCTCTTCATAGGGATTGCTCTTGTTGCAGCCAAAGGCTCTCAGTCTTTAGACCCACGTTGAATAAGATCATTTTCCAGCTTCCAAGTTTCTCTCTAAGGGATTGTTTTTGCTATAAACAGTTTATGTCCTAAGTTTATATGACGTCTTTTCATCTTTTAGCTCTTATCTTTTGACATACAGCAAATTGTATTATATATATATGTATATATATATACATATATATATATATATATATATATATATATATATATATATATATATATATATATATATATATATATATATATATATTCTTTTATCTGTTTCAGTCATTTGACTGCGGCCAGGACTTATTCTTTGTAAGCCTTGTACTTATTCTATTGGTTGCTTTTGCTGAACTGCTTAGTTACAGTCATGTAAACACACCAACATCAGTTGTCAAACGGTGGTGGTGGGGACAAACACAGATACATAAACACACACACACACTCACTCACACACATACAAACACACTCACACACACACACACACACACATATATAACGGGCTTCTTTCAGTTTCCGTCTACCAGATCCACTCACAAGGCTTTGGTCGGCCCGAGGCTATAGTAAAAGACACTTGCCCAAGGTGCCACGCAGTGGGATTGAACCCGGAATCGTGTTTGTGGGATGCAAGCTACTTACCACACAGCGACTCCTTTGATAATATTTCATATGCTTAAAGCTTATAAAATATTATTATTTGCAGACTACACACACACACACACACACATATATATATATATATACACACACACACACACATACATGTAATGTTTGTTTTTCTGTTCAGTTATAATAAAAACAATTTTACATTAATCGGATGGGTTACTTTATACTTTTACAAAGTACAAATCTATTGTTTTTAAACAAAAATATTATTGACAGTGACTTTGAAGTTTCGCCCAGTTAAGCCATCGTCGGGCTGCAATGCATTGAGTTAATCTTGGCTTCACATTGTCACGGTTGAATTAAAATCTTTCTTGAGTGTATGGGTTTGGGTGGAGGGGTAATTAAATTCTTATGGTTTGTTGTTATGGAAAGGTGTTTTGGAGAAAATTTTATTGATTAAATTTTGGGTTATATTACTGTGTAGAATATATTCATGTATATAGAACTTTGAAGGAGGTGTGTCCCTCTTGACAGGCAGGTATAGGACAGGCCAGTGGTTATAGTTATTTCTGGTTTTATTGGATTTAATTACTTACTTTGACAATGTGACAGTCAAAGGTTCAAAATCCAATATTTAAGCTCTTTGTAATTAGGTGTGTCAACTTCTTTTCACGAAAGGATATAAGTAGGTAGTATCTTTTAGTAGGTCAGTTTCTTTACTTGTTGTTATTTAGGGTAATTCTTGTTTTTATTTGTAAGGTGACGATTGTCAGTCAGGCATGTCATGGCGCTGTCAATAAATTGTTTCTCTTGTTTTGATGTTCACAAAAGTATTTGGTTGTAGGTTTGTGATTTTTTATTATCCACAAGGGGCCAACCCAGAGGGGACAATACAAACCTACAACCATTTGGTTGTTGATTTGTATGTTTCTCTCTAGGTGTTCATTGTCTTATAAGCAATTTGATTTGTACGTAGAGATTTTATCCTTTGTGTTTTATGGAGGCAGGGTTTGTTTGTTGTTTGTTTATAAGTATTTCTTCAATTCTGTTCTGGATATAGGCTAAAGTGGGGCATTACAGAAGTCATGTATAAAAATAGGAATAGAATGGAAATAAAAATAAAATTCAATTTTTTAAAAAAGGGAAGCTTTCAACTTGCTTGCATACAAATATTTTTTTTAAGTGTGTGTGTGTTGGTTTGTATAGTTATATTAGAAAGTCTTTTGTGCGATTTTGGTCAGAGATAGGGAACCAATTGATGCTAAATGGAATATTTATATTTTAATTGCCATATATATATTTCGATAGTGATGCATCATTTTTCCGGTTTGGGTTGCGAAAAGATTGCATGTGTTGGTTGTATTGTATCTTGAACTGGTTTTTTGTAGATTCTGTGTATGTAGATATAGTAGTTGGTGTTCATGGTTATCATTGCTCTCTATACGATATTTCTTGAGAGAGAATCCCCTTCAAGAGGGCAGGATGTTATTATGCATGTAGTTTAGGTTTTCAACTTTAGAAATTTTTGGTGGTTGTAGTTGACTTCAGTTTTTTTTATAAGTTGGTGAAAGTGGAGTATGACAATTTTACGTTGTGTTTGTTTATTAATTTGTAGTACTTGTGGTTGGAGTGGAAGTGTTTTCGCAGTATTTTGAAAAATAATTTAGGTATTGGTGCAGAGGCATGTATGTTGCATGAAGGATTATACCAGATTAATTTCCTTTTTTCTTATGTATAATATCTATTGTATGAGGATTGCTGTTTATATATTGCACTTTTTCCTTGTAATCACTATTATTGAGAGCTTCGTTATAAAAAGTTCATATTTCGTTTAGCATTTTTTAATTGAAAGATAAAGAGGAAAGTCTGAGTGAAATGTGTTTTTACTAAGTTTTTGATAATGCTTTTGGGGTGATTGCTTACGTATATTCTAAATTATGTATATACTGAGTAACGATTGTTTATGTATATACTGAATTTTTTCATTATCTTTCTTGTATGGTTTATAGATACTTGATTCCAAGTCGAGGGTAATAGCTAGGTGAGTTTACTTGTATTTCTCCTGTAATTGAGAAACACAAAGAAGTGGTGTAGTTCCTTCCTAAATTTATTAGTTTGTTTTTCTTTTGTGGGTTGTATTTTCTTAGTAGGAGCAGACCATCATCCCTATAAAGACCACCTGAAACTAATGGAAATTTATTGAGTAAATTTTCTAATCTATAAAGACCAACGATGTCGCTTATCTCTGCCAAGTCCTTTCACTCCATGCTTACATCAAATAGTTCTTCAGTGTTTTTCCTAATCCAGAAGTCATTGTTGTGGAAGAAGAGCGATTTCTTTGCTTGTAATATTGTTTCTATTTTAGTGTCGTTCATTATGGTTATAGCTTTAGCAAATTTCAAAGCAGCTGTAAGAACAGATTTTGTTATTGACGTATAATAATCTATAGCATTCATTTTAGTTTGGGATTTCTGGGAATCTATTACTTCGTCTGTCTTACTTCAAAGAGATAATGTCGATATTGTTTTTATTTTAGATGATCATTTGTTTATGATTCTTTTTTTTTTTTTTACAAATGATGCCTATGTCCAATTTCGAAGGTTTTTAAAATCTGACCGATGTCTAGTTTTTGGTCTTTCATGGTTATATATGGCCATTTGTGTGTTAATATGTCTACTCTATCATCTATTCTAAGTTTAGTGACTATTTATTTGGCTGCAGTGTTTATATCATTTAATGCAGCATCTTGCTTTTTGTATGTGTTAAAGATTGTTAGAAACACTTTCCCAAGTCTAGCAAATACCATGGAAGATTCAATACGCACAATGTCCAGCTCGCTTTTCCCACTAACCATAACCTTGCACAAATAATAGCAACATACAGCACGAGAAAACTATCTCACTTCTGAATGACCGATGAAAATAGTAGACAAGAAAAATTAACCTACAACGGAAATATTCATAATACCAGGGCAGTAGTAGTTAATAACAGAAGAGACTTGAACTCTAACACAAGCATAATACACACGATAGTGGGGTTAAATAAACTAAAAACCAGCAGTCAAGGGAAGACAACTTCGGAGCAAGTCAATACCTTCACAAAACAGGGAGCAGGAATTGGTAGAAATAGCAGCCCACAAACACCTATGGATAGAAAGCTTAGACAAAATAGTAAATCAATAGAAATGAGGGCAGCAGAAATATATAGTAGGAGCTATAACACAATAAATAATAGGAACAGAGAATTAGGTCTCTGTAACTGTACCAGGGATAAAGTATGCCCCATGAACTCTGGATGTTAGACGAAGAACCTAGTGTATAGATGCAAAATCACTTCTGAGGGAAGGACGTACTTCTACATAGGGCCAGCTCGCTAAATTTTAAAACAGAGTGGCTAGCCATTTAAATTCATTTAGAGACAAAGCTAAGATGAATAGCACGAGCCGACACAGACTAAGCTGGACCATTAAACTTAGGAATACCATGGAGTGGGAAAGAATCAGTACAGCTCAACCATATCATGCAGGAGGAAATAGATGTGAGTTATGCATAGAAGAAATCTACCGAATCATAACATCGAGACACAAATGACTTAACAGCAGGCTTGAACAGGCCTTAAAACATTTAAGAAATTTAAAGAAAGTTCTAGATAACTCAACATCTCATCCACAGATGGGTGGAAAGGAGGGAAAGATGCACATATCCTAAACTCAAAAAATATGCAGCCTTTCATAACCAAACTGATATATTTTCTATCCACCTTCTACTACCCAGCATAAACAACATAGGCAAGAAAATAAATATATGAATGACTAAAAACATTACAAAGACTGCACTTGAAAATAAGGATATTAAGTACAATATACAAAGAGGTCTGCCAAAATAGTAACATCGACTCGACCTAATTAGACAGAATCCTGACTGTGGCCAGCAAATGGTGTGAAACGAAGGTCAACCACACAAGCTTACAAACAGATTAGATCTAAGATTCAAAAACAACCTCCCCTCACCTCTCCATGACCCCTGACCAAAAAAAACAAGTAAATGTATTCAGCTCCATTCAAAGCTAGATAATGGATAGACCCTGAATGAAGCTGCACAGAAAATTATACCCGGTTGCATGTGCAACTGCTCATAATCTGTGCGGTGGACACACGGGCAGGTCGTCGTAGCCGTATGAATTAAGCTGTTTGAAATTGTAAAATAAAAGGAAATAAATTTTGAGGATGAATCAGTCTCCATCTTCTCTATTGCTAATATGTGTTGTTGTTGTTGTTGGCACTCGGTCGCTTACGACGTCGAGGGTTCCAGTTGATCCGATCAACGGAACAGCCTGCTCGTGAAATTAACGTGCAAGTGGCTGAGCACTCCACAGACACATGTACCCTTAACGTAGTTCTCGGGGGAGATTCAGCGTGACAAGGCTGACCCTTTGAATTACAGGTACAACAGAAACAGGAAGAAAGAGTGAGAGAAAGTTTTGGTGAAAGAGTACAGCAGGGTTCGTCACCATCCCCTGCCGGAGCCTCGTGGAGCTTTAGGTGTTTTCACTCAATAAACACTCACAACGCCCGGTCTGGGAATCGAAACCGCGATCCTATGACCGCGAGTCCGCTGCCCTAATCACTGGGCCATTGCGCCTCCCCATTGCTAATATACACTCCAGATAATATTAATATCCAGAAAAGCGAACACCGATTTATCCATCGGGGGAGTTTACAGCGTGAGTGACAACTCATAGTATTCATAGACATTAGATACTAAACGATGCGGTTAGCCGTAACCTGGAACATAACTGAGGCCTACCACGGTATTCGCCCAGCAAATATAGCCCTCTAAACTTATATATTAATACACACACACACAGACGCACGCGTATAGATATATATGTGTGTATGTGCGCGCGTGTGCACGTGTGTGATTAGTGTTATTAATATAAACATTATTGAGGATAATTCTATCCTCTCAACCCATCGTTACTATTGGTAGACGTATCTGTCGTCCTGGTGAGTCACTACTGCGATGATATTTCACCTCGCCCCGATACACGCGTTTTCAACACATCAGGTGAATGAAGAGATTTTCTCTCAGACACAAACCACAGCATCATGCCTTTCAATGCTGTATGTACAGTTAGTACGATGCACAGATAACGATCGAAATAAATACTAGTTGAGCAAAATATCAGGCCGTGTACCTATGATAGAAAGAATTAGGAGAGGTTTATGACAACCTGTTGTATCGTGTGTCATAACGAAAATGTTTCATCTGGAGACAAAAACAAAAAATACTTTCACATGTTTCTGTATGACGACAAAATCTCTTTAATCTCTCTCTAGCCCAACCATTAAATTATTTATTAAATTGCAATATTTAATGAAAGAAGAAAAAAAAAACGGACTCTAGTTTACAATTGAAGACGGGTCTTAAAACAGTGGGAAAACATCTGAAAACAAATGGATGTATCTTTGAAAACGAAGAGTTGGAAGTTATCATTCCGAAGTTATTTTATCGAAGTTCAAACTGTTAGAATAGTCGTAACCCACCCGCAAACGATTAGGATTAGAGGAATAGGGAGAATATGATAATCTAGGATCATCTATTTGTTGTTTAAACTGAGATTATTAAAGCATTGAGCTCTCCATATGCACAACTGGCTGTCAATAATATGCATATTGGGGCGTGTCTGCAGTCGATCATTCATTCCCCCACCCCTTAAAGAGGGGAAGAAAGAAAGAGAGAGAGAGAGAGAGAGAAGATCGGGGGGCGAAGAGGAATAAATAAAAGCCAGAGAAATTAAATAATTGCACGTTTGAAGAATACTGGAAAAGGAAAAACGGAGAGAGAGAGAGAGAATGGTAGCGGGGCTGGTGAGAAAATAGGAATGATAAAGGAAAAAATAGAGAGACAGAATGAGGGCGAGAGAGAGTAAGAGAGAGAGTTGAGGACGGAGAGAGAGGAGGAGGCGGAGTAGGAGGAAGGGAGCTGAAAGGAGCTGCGAGTTGAAATAGTTTATTGATTGGTCGGTGTAATGCACATTCATGCACAAATACGTGCACGTGCTGTTTGTTTGTGCACACACAGAATGCTCCCAGTGTAAACAAGAAGGTATTCGTGGCGTAGCCTGGTGTGAAGACAATATGGCGACTGTGTTTAATTAGAGAAGAACTTCAGCTCTACGACATGGAGAGAGAGAGAGAGAGGTCACGGTGTATGAATCGAAGGAACATTTACGGTTAAATGCTTACCACCAACGTCCTCAGAAGCCTTCCTTTTCTCTAATACAATATATAACTCACAAAAGACCTCCATTAAACACGCATACACGAACATGATACATGCATACACACACACATACGTAGTGTTTGCTAGCGTAAACATCAGTTTTCAAAACATGTGGTAACAGACTTAGAGTTTGTTGTCTAACATGTGAATATCTACATGTTTAAGTATAGTAAGATAACTGTAACGCCGTTACTAGGAGAGGTTAGGGAATTAAGAGAGGAGGGTGGAATAAAATAAATGAATATAAAACGATAAAATACAATAAAAACTAATAGAGTAGAAGGAGGTCTGAATAGGTTTAGTTTTTCGTAATAGATTTATGGATATCAAGGTTTTATAGGTCCAGGGATGTGAGGGATTAAGGATCTATGAAAGGTTTACGGATATAGAAGTAGATAAATAAGTTAACAGACAGATAGGTCATACAGACAGACAGACGACCGATTGATTGATAGATAGATAGATCGATAGATAGATAGATAGATAGATAGATAGATAGATAGATAGATAGATAGATAGAGTTTACCCTACATGTGGCATCGATAGATAGATAGATAGAGTTTACCCTACATGTGGCATGTGGCCTGTACAGAACCTTGTCGCTAGGTCTTATAACTTATCTCAGCGCTTTCGAATCAACGTCATATACTATACTTTAACCATGTTGCCTGAGATTCACCAACACCATGTACAAGTTAAAATCCATTCCATGGTTTCAGACACAGAAAAAAACACGACATGGAAGAATCGTGAGAACGTCAGATCTGGTCGAGGTCCCCTTTGTCTTTCGTTCTTCCGGGGTCAACAAAATAACGCTACCAGTCCAAGTACTTGGAGGCAATTTCAATAATATGTCCCAGATATGAAGAAGGTAATTATAATAGAGGACATCTCATATACAGGTGTCCACTCATGTCTTACATGATTAAATATAATTTTATAATTAACCATGTCAGTTCTTTTGAGTTATTTTATCAGAGTCTGAATATTTAAAATATGTTTTCTTAAATTCTTAATTTATATGTCGCTTGAGAATACGTTACTTTGTCTAAAGCAGTTTCAAACTACAGCACTTGACACACAGCTTCTAGCTTCACACATGTACACACGCACATGATTGTGTAACTCCTGTTCTTTGTCATGAATTAACATATATATATATATATATATATATATATATATATATATATATATAAATGTGTGTGTGTGTGTGTGTGTGTGTGTATGTGTGTGTGTGTATAAAGGCGCAGGAGTGGCTGTGTGGTAAGAAGTTTGCTTACCAACCACATGGTTCCGAGTTCAGTCCCAATGCATGGCACCTTGGGCAAGTGTCTTCTACTATAGCCCCGGGCCAACCAAGGTCTTGTGAGTGGATTTGGTAGACGGAAACTGAAAGAAGCCCATCATATATATATATATATATATATATATATATATATATATATATATATATATGCTTGTTCCTGCACCATCGCTTGACAACTGATGAGATTGATAGAGTAAGTACTAGGCTTACAAAGAATAAGTCCTGGGGTCGATTTGTTCGACTAAAGGTGGTGCTCCAGCATGGCCGTAGTCAAATGACTGAAACAAGTAAAAGAATAAAAGAACATAATTCTTAAACAAGGATATTAATGACAGTGACTTCGAAGCTTTGGCCTGCTTAAGCCATTATTTATTGGTGATAGAAACTTCCTTGTTCTAGTTAGTTTTTCTCGTTGAAACATATTCTCAAAATGGCAACAACGATATTGGTCAGAAATGTTCCGTTTCAATAATACAGTAGAGTACAGTAAATCGGTCTTTAAAAAAAATCAATAGCCTTTTTTTTATTTATTCTTTTAACCATTTTATTGGTTGTAGTTATTGTTAGCAATCACATTCAATAATTTCCATCAATCATTCGGATGTATTGGTGACATATAGATGTTGGCACGTTTAACTACATGGATGGAAGTATATGTGTGTGTGTGTGTCTGTGTCCGTGTGTGTGTGTGCATGCATGCATGCATACATACACACACACACACACACACACACACACACACACACACACACACACACACACACACACACACACACACACACATATATATATATATGAAATATATATATATATATATATGAATAAATATATGATACATCAAGTACAGGACATCACCAACGAGTGAAAAATAAGTAAACACACGAGAGACAAGTATGGAACAAATTAGAAAAAGAAGTCCAACCCCTCCTCAGTTGTCGACTGTTAATTACTACCTTGTTTTGAGCTTTCAACGACAATATAGGAAAACTTCATAATCAGCAGCTTCCAGAAATTTTTAAAATATAAAATTTCTGGAGAGTTAGAGCTTTGAACGAACAAACAACGACAGGGTGGACGTACAAATTAAACAATCGACCAAGACAAACATTAAGGACTGTGAGGTGAAGATGCATTGTAATGGGTAAGGCCTGGGAGAAATTTTGAAGGGATATAGAATAAATCCAAGAGAAGAAAATAAAAGAAGAGAAAAAATGGAACAAATGTGTGTGTGTGTGTGTGTGGGGGGTGCTGATAGAAAATTACATCCATCTAAGTACGCATTGCATCTAGAAACCCCTTGAGTTCCTGAATGACCATGAGATTGCACCTAGAAAATTCCCTTCCAAGGTACATTCGGGCAAGCTTACTTATGGACGATCAGTATTCACCCATGCATACCAGCCTCCTCTCTCCACATCACTGATGTTATCCAAGGGAAAGTCAAAAGGGCTGATACAGATTGGCACCAGTGACGTTGCAACTCATTTCTTCAGCTGAGTTAACTGGGGCAACGTAAAATAAAGTGTCTTGCTCAAGAACACAACACACAGCCCGGTTTGGAAATCGAACTCACTAACTCATGATTCTACCTTCTAACCCTGAAAGCGTCCTTGAAAGCCTGTTCCATTGTTAACCTTCTGCTTTTAAGATCTTCCATTATTGTTCCCCACCACGTTTCCTTTGGTTGGCCACCATCTTCTTTTTCCTAGTGGAACCCATTACAAAACAATCCTGACAACTGAGTTCGATTTCTAGCAACAAACTCGGCCCAGCCATTTCCATCTCCTTGCATCAATAGTTTCTCTTACTGGTTTCACACTAGCTTTGATGTGTAATTGGTTATTCAAGATCATATTCACCTTCAAAATTTTTCATAAACATTTATTTTGAAACCCCTCCAATTTCTTTTCAATACTTTTGGTTGTTTTCCAACATTCAGATCCATAGAGGAGGATACAAAGTATGTTGCTTTCGTAAAATCGTATTTTGGTGCTCTTGCTAAGTATTGATGATTTCCATATTGAGTTTAACATACCAAATGATTGGTTGGCTTTGCTGATTCTTGTATTTATTTCATGAATACAGTCTCCGTCCATTGTTATTTTGGCGTCTAGATAGTTAAACTCATCAACATTTCTGATTAGTTTATCGTTCAATGTCACATGGTCCACATCTGTTATATCTGTTTTACAAAGAGTGCATGTTTTCTTCTTGTTGATTTTGAGACCTATGGTGTTGGCTATTTGATTAAATCTTTCAGATTTGCCTCGTAACTCCTGAGGCGTGTATGGGAACAAACAAATGTCGTCTGCGTAATCTAGCTCTTCTAGTTGAGTTGCACTCCATCCTCTCCCTCATTTATATTCTTCCGTCGTTCTTTGCATCAACCAATTCACTGCCAATGAAAATAAGATTAATGATAACACGCATCCTTGTTTGAGTCTGATTTTGATTTCGAACAGATCCGTCAGTTTGTTGTTGTGTACAACTTGATATTCAAAGTTTTCATACAATAAACGAATCATCTTGACTAATTTGTGTGGAAAATTATAGTGTCTGAGAATCTTGGTGAAAGCAATCGAAAGTTTTTTCAAAGTCAACAAACAGCATTTACAAAGATGAGTTCCATTACAAAAATATCGTCAATACATGATTTTCCTTTCCTGATTCCAGCTAGCTCTTGGTGAAGTAATTGGTCTCCTGCTGCTGCTGCTGTGAAGCGCTGCAATATGATATGGGTGAATATTTTACTGGTGATTGGTAAATAGAGTGATTCCTCTCCAATTATTGCAGTCTGTTGCATCGCCTTTCTTTGGTAATTTTACAATGAGTCCCTTTTCCCAGCTGTTTGGTATTTCCTCATTGATCCAGATATTTTGGAAAATAATTGGTAATGTTTTGACCTCTGTTTTAAGCATTTCAACATAAACTCCTTCTAAACTTACACACACACACACACACACACACACACACACACGCATATATATACATGTAAGCATGTTATTATGTTTGTCCCCCACCATCGCTTGACAACAGGTGTTAATGTTTTTATGTCCCCGTAATCTAGCAGTTCGGTGAAAGAGACAGACAGAATAAGTACCAAACTTTAAAAAAAAGAGTACAGGTCGTCGTTGACTTATGACCACATTTGTTTCTGACTGACTGGTCGTAAGTCGGCCTATGTCTACATAGCTTTGTTTTATATTTTTACATTCTTAAGGTAGATTCTCAGGTAAAAGTCACACACACCATTCTGTATTATACTATTATACAGGTGTTAGTAAAACATTTCAGAGTCTCAAGCAGTCGTCTTATAAACAAATAGGAGGTTGCCTTGATGTCTTCGCAACAGAATAGTCATCCAACACAGTGGCAATCAATAACTAAACCTAGGGGAAGCTTTTACTAGCTGACGTCATCCATAGACGGGTTAATTTCTGAGAAATTTAACCCATTAGATTTCAATTAAACTATTTATTATTGCTGCCAGGAGCTGGAGCGCCAATCGTCGTAAAGTCAATCGGTCGTGAGTCGGATGGGCCATAAGTCGATGACAACATGTAATGGGGGTCGATTCATACAACTAAAATTACTCCAAGGCAGTGCTCCAGTATGACAGCAGTCTAAAGACTGAAGCAAAAGGTAAAAGATGTGTGCATGAGTGTATTTGAAGACATACACATACATACGCATATACACATGCATACACATACATACATGCACACAAACACACTCTCGTGCACACACACACACAGACACTGAATGAGAGAGAGACATTAAAACGTCTGATGTCAAATAAATCAGCGTCGAATCAGCGACACCAAATAAGCGGCGCCAAAACAGCTGTACCAAAACATCTCATACCATATACATCAATAGTCAAACGTTATTTTTAATTCCCATCTCAATTCACGAATTACTCTCTGCCATATTCTTCTACGTCCAATAACAACCAGATAGAATATTCTGGATCTAGCTTCAATCTCACAACATCCTCACCTCTGGTGAAAGCACCACACATGCCTTACTAAATTCCCACCAAGCCCTTTGTATCTTAGGCTATTTCTTTCATCTACCCACTCCATGATGCCTTACAAAGACATTATGTCTGAATGTTTGTAACTTTTAGATGGGTCTCCCTGTTCAGTTCCAATGTGTCCCTTCTTGGGCTTCAGATGTATTTAATACAAGTTAGGTTTCTTTCTCTAACGCTTTGACATAGTCGAAACTACAGACGTGAAAGTGTGAAAAACCAAACAGAAATTTTGAAAAAAATTGTTCTATAAAACAGGTTTTTAAACTTGAAACGGCTGTCAGGGTCCACTGTTTTCAAAGGGATCAATGAGTATGAAATGGTTGAGACCCACGACCCTGAGCGATTCAATAAATATCATGACAGAATGGTATATACGTTTGTGTGTATAGCAGTATGTGTGTGTGTGTGTGTGTGTGTGTGTGTGTGCGTGCGTATGCGTGTGTGCGGGGTGAGTATGTGTGAGTGCGTGTGTGTATGGGGTGAGTGTATGTATGTGTATGAGTGTGTATGTATGTGTGTGTGTGGTGTATGTGTGCGTGTGTGAGGGTGAGTGTATGTGTGTGTGCGTGTGTGTGTATGTATGTGTGTATGTGTGTATGTATGTGTGGTGTATGTGTGTGTGAGTTTGTGTGTATGGGATGTGTGTGCGTGTGTGAGTGTGTGGTGTGTGTGTGAGTGTATGTGTGGTGTGTGTATGTGAGTGTGATATGTGTCTATGCGTGTGTGTGAGTGTGTGTGAGTGTGTGTGTGTGTGTGTGAGTGTGTGTGTGTATGAGAGTGTGTGTATGTATGGGTGAGTGTGTGTGTAAGTGTGATGTGTGTGTGTGTGTGATGTATGTGTGTGTGAGTGTGTGTGTGTATGAATGTATTTCTTCCTTTTTTATTCTTTTACTGGTCTAAGCCAGAGGCTGGGGGCCATGCTGGAGCACTGTCTTTCAGTATTTTAGGGTCTCCTTTCCATACTGTTTTTGGTGAAGAAGCGATTTAGACGAAGCTGCTCTCCTTTGCGCCTCCTTCTGTGATGTGGGCTCATTCCGGATTTCAGATAGAAATTTGTCCTGAGGTTTTTTTAACGTTTCCACATCGACACCTTTCAGATCCCTTAGGTTCCTTGGAGGAATATTAAACAATTATGGTCCCTGAAACACAAGCTGCTACAATACTAGGGTCCTTATCTGAGATGAAGAAAACAGTTTGTTTGGTATTATGCAGTGCCCTCCAGTTCGGTGGTTGGTATAGCTTTTAATTCTAAAGCTAGGAGCTAGACCGTACAGGAAAAGAAAGATGGACGATGGTCACTTGCGTGCAACAAGAAAGAGGAAAAGAGAAAGAGGGGGAGGGAGAGAGACAGATAGAAAATGGTGAAGGGGAGAAAAAGGGAATTAGAGAAGGATGGGGGAGAAAACCGCTTTATGCATACATACATACATACATACATACATATATATAGTATTATTGGAAAAAGTTCTCAATACTATAGTAGAGGTATTTTACTTTGGTTGAGTTGACCTCTTCTTACCCTGAGTTTCACCTGTAGGTGCACAGGCTCTTCAGGCAATTTAGAATTGGAAATTGACCAGATTTGCATGTTTATATAGTTTTTCCGTTTATACATAATTTTTTATCGATAGTTCTCTTTCTTCCTCTCTCTCTCTCTTTCTCTCTCTCCACACATACATACACCTCCATACACAATATTCACAGTAAGATAAAACGAACAATTTCGCATATTTCACACTGTTGTCACAAACAATAAACAACACACTACCACACGTTCGTTTCAACTACGATGTTTTGCTTCGCAAACTTAACCCAATTCACGTTACATTAAACACACACAACTATGTGCGCGTGTGTGTATTGATTTTTTAAAAACAAGAATAGTATCGACAGGGACTTCTAAGTTTCCTTCATTTAAACCATAGTCGATCACTTGACTGGCCGAAACTTCGAAGTCACTATCAACAACATTCTTGCTTAAGAAGAATAAATTTGTACTCCACAAAAGTACAGAGTAAGCCATCAGATTAACGTAAAACTTGTTTTTATCATGACTGAACATCAAAAAAATATTAACATTATGTGTGTGTGCGTGTGTGTGTGCGTGTGTGTGTGTGTGTGTGTGTGTGTGTGTGTGTGTGTGTGTGTGTGTGTGTGTGTGCGCGCTCTAACTTAGCGGTTCGGCATAGATTTTGACGAAATAAGTAGCAGGCTTTAAAATAAAAATTTAAAAAAATACTATCATCCATTCATTAGACTAGAATTCTTCAAAGTGGTGCCCCAGTATGACCTCAGTCTAATGCTTAAAACAAGTAAAAGATAAGATATACACACACACACATATATATATTTTTCATTTTATCTAGTTTCAGCTCATGAGCTGTGGCCATGCTGGGGCACCGCCATTTATATACATATATATGTACACACACATATATATACACATACATATATATTACACTACACTTTGCATATATATACATATATACATATACATATACATATACATATATATATATATATTGTTGTACTTGGGGATGGTCATATTGCCAGTTTAGCCAATATATATATATATATATATATATATATATATATATATATATATATATATATATACTACACATAAATATACACACACACACACACACACACAGATTTGAGTGTGTATATAATGCTGTTTGCCCCTGTAAACTTTCTGGCCTCTTGCCCCTGCTATGTCGTATATTTCCCCCCCCCCTCCCCCCCCCCCTCTCCCCCCCCCCCCTCCCCCAGCGCTGCTCCCTCCCCGTCACCGCCACCACCACCTTCACATGCTCGCTCCAAATGCTTTGCTGTCCTTGTTTCCTTGTTCACTTCACTCAATTGAATGCGTGTATTACGTCATCCGCAGAGAAAGCGAGTCCAGATCTCTCTCTCTCTGTTCACATATATAAACACACACACACACACACACACACACACACGTGCACATATATAACAAGCGTATACACATACTTAGACACACACGTGCACACGTACACACATATAACAAATGAATATATATACATACACACATGTGAACACGTACACACATGACAAACGAATATATATACATACATACATACACACGTGAATACGTACACACATATGACAAACGTATACACAAACACAGCAAACTCGTACACACGCGCACACATAGAAATACATATATATATATATGCATGTATACATGCACACATAAACACTTGCGCACGCACTACATGTACATACACATGTTCAAACATACATAATCACACACAAACATACGCATTCAGGTACGCACACGTATGCCAAACACGCGCACACACTCACATATTGATACAGAGACACACATGCTCACACACACGCATGGATGCATACATACATAACCACGCACACACATGTAGTCCCATGTATATACACATATACCTAAACACACACACATGTAAATATACACACTGCACACACACAACCACATACACATACATATATACGCATATATTAATAAACACATATCCACATGTATATGTTTATATTATGTATATAAATACACAAACACGCACGTATACACTTACATACACACATATGCACATACTAATAATATACACGCGCATTAACACGTATACACACACACATTTACATACACGTATATATGTACATACATAGTTATACACGCTCACATGCTTATGTTTATATATTCATATACATGTACAAATACACACACACACACACACTGCATATACACACATACTTATTATATACGCGTATGTATATACCTACATAGAAACGTATTTGTGTGTGTTTATATATGCTTATATAGTCACACACACATGTACATACACTATACACACAAGCATATACGCGAATGTCAGCTCGTGGCTTATTATTGTTTATATACATACACACACACATATATATATATCCGTATAAATATATATATATATATATATATATATATATATACATGTTTTATATACACGTATATACTTACATATAAATATACATACACACACACCACAGACTATATGTATATATATATATATATATATAGATATGCAGGGCAGGGAATCATCAATTAGTAATAAAATTAATAATTAACAATTTCTGCCGGGTAGCTCAACTGTCAATCCCTATATATTTATGATATATATATATATATATATATATATACATATATATACACTTATACACAAACATACATACGCGCAAAGTAACCCGCACACATGCATGAACTACAAATAAAAATACTATAGAAGCATGTAAAAGTACACACACACACATATACATATACACACACACAGACGCACATATTTATAAGTAGAATGACCTTCACCTTTATCAACTCAATCTAAACATCAATTCTGTGTTTATTAAATGTTGAAATATTGAGTGGAGAAGAAGAGAGAGAAGGAAAATAATGAGGGGAGTGGGATGAGAGTGATAGTGAGAGTACAAATGATATGGAGAGAGGTGAGAGAGAGATTGAGGAAAAAGAGAGAAAGTGTGAGAGTGAAAACGAGAGTGTAGGAGTGAGAGGAAGAGGCAGAGTAGGAGAGAGTAAGAGGAAACGAGAAAGAAAGAAAGAGAGAGAGAGTGAAAAAACCCCTTTATTTCGAAAACTATAAACAGCAGATTGTAAAACGAAAATTATATACTCATAAGTATATGGGTATATATTATATACACGCGTATACTTAAGATACAAATATACGCAGATGTATACACACTGATATATATATAACACTATATTGGAAGAATAACTTTGATAGTAATAGGGAAATGTTTGTGTGTGTGCGTGTATATATATATATAATTTGTGTACCTAGGTATCTTACTCAACAATTCCAAAACACGAATGGTTAGGTAACTAAAGGAACAATTAAATTTTCTAAAAAGTTTAAAATATTCTATATTTAATGTTTCAATATTTATGTTAGAATTAAATAGTAGCACACATAAATGCTGACATAATCGCAATTTCTTTTCTCTCTCAAGTAACTCCCTACTTTAATTAGATCTTTAAGAAAACATTCTGTAGGGTTTGGCATCAACTGATTGTCTCCCACTCCAGAAGTTTTCAAGTGTCCAGATTTGTTTCAATAAGTGGCCAGAAACGATCGTTAAAGGGGTATTTATTAAAGTTGGATTTCTATGTAAAAGAATACCATCGTTCATTATTCGTCGCTAAATTTTATTGATAAAACGAAGGGTGACGTGATGCAGTTGGAAATGGAAGTCAAATGTTGGAGAAGCGAAACAAAGCAGAAAGAGAGATGAGAGAGAAAAAAAGAGAGAGAGATGGTGATGAAGGGAGTTTGAGTAAATGGGGACAGTAAAGATAACAAGGGGGGGGGACGAGTGAAAGTAGATGTGAAGGTTGGAGTCGGAGAAGAGCGGGAAAATAGATTGCTGTGAGGTAGGATGGATGTAATGGAGGGGAAGACAGAGGAGTAAGAGAATATGAGTGAAAACAGAGGGGTAGGAAGAGTTAAAGTGATAGGTAAAGAAGGAAAAGAGAGATAAAGGAGGAAGCGAGTAAGCCAGATAGAGTGAGAGAGAGAGAAAAGGAGAACGGTGGAGTAGGAAAAGAGTGGTAGAAAAGGGAGAGAAGAGAAAGTACAAAGAGGTAGGAGGGGAAGAGGAATAGGAGTAGTAGAAGGAAAAGACAGAGAAGTAGAAGGAAAGGATAAGAAGAAAGAGAGGTAGAGGAATGCCAGAGAGGGGCGAAAGGCAAGAGGGAAGAGAGAGAAGTTGTGGAGAAGAAAGAGAGAGAAAGAAAGAAGGGTAGAGAAAGAAAAGAAGAGAAAGCGATAAAGATTGCGTGTGTGTGTGTGTGTGTGTGAGAGAGAGAGAGAGAAGTAGTAAAAAGATCGTGGAGTCGTTATTAGAAGATATGTGAAGATGTTGGAATAATTTGAAAGCTAAGACGATGGTAAATAAAAAGATAATAAATGTGGAACAAGGATAAATGATGTTAGCTTATTACACTATAAATACGTTATTATTTTTTTTTTTTGCAGTTTCTTGGGTTGAAAAAGTAATTTTGGTTCTAAGTGCTTGGCGCTTCTTTTTCAAACATCATCATCATCATCATCGTCATCAACATCGTCATCGTCGTCATTATATCCATTTATTCTTTCGTTTGTCTTTCTCTGTTTAGGCACACATCAAGCTGTCTTCTCCGTTTTACAAACGTGTTTTCATACAACTAGAATTTATTTTCTAATCCTTTTCCTCCTTCTAATTATCTCCTGTTTAATTACACTAATACTAATTAGAAACAAACAAACAAACAAAACCCGAAGAATTAGTTTGGCTAATCTTTTTTTAATTAATTTTCTCCATGTCACCCAACAACTCTCATTTCCTTTCCGATTGTTTATTTTCTTCCCAACGGATGACTTTCCATCTTTCTCCAACATATTTTAGTTTTTACAATTAAATTGACGTAAAAAGAAATTTATCACATCACTATTGATCTTTGATAATCTATACTTATTGATAGATTTTTAAAAGTATTCACACTGTCCTCATTAAAATAACTTAATATAAACACAATGTTTATAAATAACGCCACTGGACTCATAAAATCTATACACAAACACGAGCCAACTTGGGAGCCTCTACGTGGTCCCGTGATCCGCTAGAAATAGCAGCTATATACCCCTCAATTGATTTCTTAAAATTATGTCACGTCGGATAATGTAGTACTTGGCTATACAGTGTCTGAAATAGGATGGATGGTTACGGTTAGAAGGATTACTGGTCAGTGATCTGTCCGCTAAGGGCTGACCTGGGTTAAACAACAGTACGCATGTATGTATGTATATAACAGACGACATTCACGCACGTGATGGAGGCGACGATGATGACACACGAATAGGCGAACATCTCAATTCTGTGATGATCGCAAAGGTTTTACAAATCACTTATACATGTACAAGACGTATTTCAGTGTAGGTGACTGTGTGTGTGTATGCGTTTTGCGTGTATGTGTGCTTATGTATCTGTTTTTGTATACAAATGCACGCAAGCGTGTCTGTGTTACTATGTTTTGAATTAAAAAGGTATCACACATACACACACACACACCACAGAGGCAGCATACGCTCTTGTATATACACCTACATAAACCCACATATTTACATATACAATAACACACCTAAATATTAATTATCATTGCTACACATTAATTGAAGATTTAAAATTCCAGTTAATTTTACATTATTACGATTTCTCTTTTAAAAACTGCTTCACACGAACGTGTGTGTATGTATATATAAATACATATATGTATACATATACAATATACATGATATATAATAACATGTATGTATATGTGTATAAATATACTATAAATATTTATAATATATGTATGTATACGTATGTACAAAATAGAGATAAATAGGTAGATAGATAGTGTAGCTTTGTTTGCTTGTATATATAGGTCAAGCTTGTAACGTGTAATTAATAAAAAATAGGTCATGCTATCATCGAAACTTGCATTTGGTTGGGACGTAGTACATAATAATAATAATAGCAATAATAATAGTAATAATAGTAATAACAGTCGTCATAGCAACGGCAAGTATCTGCCTAATTAGTGACCAATCAGATAGAGGCTACCTAATGAGGTAGAACAAGGGCGGCAACTGCGCTGTCGTCGCCATTACGTAGCGACCTCACACTACGGAAATAAAGAAATGAGGTAATATATATTAGGAAGAATGGATCTTGCTGTAGTTCCTTGTTTTAAAGGTGCTAACCACTGGGAAACGCAGAATATCTCTCCCGTTCTCCTTCCCTCGCTTTCCTCTTTATTTCTGTTCCTCTTATTTTCTCTCTCTCTCTCTCTCTCTCTCTTTCTCTCTCTCTCTTCTCTCTCTCTCTACCTATCTATATTGATCACAATGTGTTTGTTCAGTTATCGATAGCTGTCTTTCCACCTCTCTCTCTCTCGATCTATCTATCTATCTATCTATTTATCTATCTATCTATCTATCTATCTATCTATCTATCTATCTATCTATCTATCTATCTATCTATCTATCTATCTATCTATCTATCTATCGAGATGGATAGATAGATAATGAAGTGTGTTTGTTCAGTCATTGTATGCTTGGCAAATGAAATGTGCGAGAAATATTTTCCAGGCGATTGAATGAATAAAAGTTCAGAGAAATTTATAGATTTATTTACTTTTTGTCATACATATTTAATTGTCTATGTCCCTATATCTGAGTGTATATATATATATATCTATATATATAAAAATGAGAATGTGTGTCTGTCTGTCTGTCTGTCTGTCTGTCTGTCTGTCTGTCTGTGTGAATCCCTAAAACTCGAGAACTACGCAACCAATTTCATTCAAATTTTACAGATGCCTTACTTAGGGTTCCAGTTGTGTTTTAGTAAAAAAAAAATTTTAACTTCTTGCAGAGTTCGAGCCCACGGCAACATAATATCTCCTCCACTATTTAAGTATTACGTGTCAAAAGTGAAACAAAAACACTCATGTCAAATACTTTCACTTTAAAAATGAAACTATTCTACTAACTGAAACAATCACATTTTGATACTGTAATGACAGATACTTTCAGAGAGAGAGAGAAAGAGAGAAAGAGAGAGAGAGAGAAAGAGAGAGAGAGAAAGAGAGAGAGAGAAAGAGAGAAAGAGAGAGAAAGAAAGAGAGAGAGAGAGAGAGAAAGAGAGAGAGAGAGAGAGAAAGATGTATATGTATACATATAGATGTATATGTACACGTTATTCCACTAACTGAAACAATCACATTTCGATACTGTAATTACAGATACTTTCAGAGAGAGAGAAAGAGATGTATATGTATACATATACATGTATATGTACACGTATATGCATAGATATATATATAGATATAGCTCTATATGCATACATGTATATGTATACATATGTGTAGATGTATATATATATAGATGTACATGTAATATGTACACATATATACATATATATACATGTATACAGATATATATACATATATACACCCATCACACACAAACACATCCACACAAACACACACATTAGTCATTTGTTTTCTTATCCAAAACTACGTCAAAAGTACTGAACAGATCTTTATGAAATTTGGAAATTATATTCTATGTATAACGGCCATAACTCCCATGAAAATTCATATATTTTTGATGTTGATGAAATTTTAACCCGAACATAACAGATGAGCATTATTTGTAATTCAACGGTACAACGGTGTAAGACTACCCTTTCAGATATACTTACATTGGGATTTCTGCAATGTGGTGCATAAATTGTCAAGTAAATGAGACGCATCTTTGCCTCCACTGATTCACTTGCAAAATGTTGAGTAAAATTATTTCGTTGCAGACCTCCTTTGGGTCTTTTTATTATCACTGCGACACACATAGTCCCCAGTTGGTAACATTGATTTCAAGGCCCTCCTAGATGAGAGACTGGCATTCCACTTAATGTCTATGTTCCATGCTGGCATGGATTGGAGAGTTATTAATGTAGAAATATGGTATCGTAGCTACTAACAGTTGAGGGTTGCGTAGTCTAGACGGCGTTTTTAGAATTCATTATTCTCTTTAACTCGGGCAAAGCCGGGTATTTCTGCTAGTATATATATATATATATATATATATATATATATATATATATATATATATATATATATATATATATATATATATATATATATATATATATATATATATATATATATATATATATATATATATATGTATGTATATATATATATATATATATATATATATATATATATATATATATATATATATATATATGTATATATATATATATATGTATATATATATATATATGTATATGTATGTGTGTGTGTCTATGTATATGTATATACATACACACATATATGCATACATGTATGTATATATATGCGTGTGTATATATACACACACACACACAAGATAGAATATACTGGACACTTTATCCCAACAATCGTTTCGACACATCCTGCATCGCTCTCTCGCGCGTGGGAAACACTACAATGAATTGCGGTGCATCTCATGCTGCAGAAACATCTCATCAGGTGATGCAACACAGTTTCTCGTTACAAATATAACATAACCCATGGCATAGTTTCCCACCTGTGAGGGAATCAATGCAGTGTGCGTTGAAACGATTGTTGGGATAAACGAAGTTTCCAGTATACGCTATCTACTATACTCAACAGAAATGGAGAAATTCCTAATGCAGATCCAGCGACGATTATGCAATTACTGTGGCTGATGGCAGTGAACTTACTTTGCCGGCATTGTACTAGGGACATACCCAAGTTATAGATTTAAATTTTAACTTCTGTGTGTGTGTGAGGGCGCTTGGCTTAGTTGTTATGGTGTTTCACTCCGGAGGTACTGATCGTGATTCCAATTCCTAAACCGAGTGTTACGTTCTGTTCTTGAGCAAATCACTTTGTCTCACGTTGATCTGCAATCCCTTCGTCACCTGACACATGGCACACCGTAAACCAGTTCAGGCAACTTTGATTTGATGGAGAGCAAGTGAACTATTGTGCGGCACAAACATTTGATCACCACAAACAGATCGTTTGTACAGGTCGTTCGGTAAATGCTGAACTCTCATACGTTGTCTTTGACGGGAGAGTCCATCGTGTATGTATGCATGTATGTGTTTATGTACCTAGACGTGTGTGTGTGTGTGTATGGTGAATAGTTGAGAAATGCTCATCGTTCCAAGACTACAAAGATATCCTTAAGTTGATAGAAAACATGTGTTTTCATAAATCACTGACCATTAAGCCTTCTATTGTGAATGGTCTTTAGCCGACTAATCAACGTGATGTGATGGCGTAGATACGTTTTATCAAACGTTCTAGAAAATCACTTCCGATTCCCTATAAAAACCATTCGGTGCGTATTTTTACCAGTCAGATAACTCAGGAAGACGGCTAAGGCAGATGGTGTAGAATGATAACAGGAATCTCCATCTCCATGGATATAGTTCAGTTCTTTCCAGTTATATTGGGATATTGGGCAAACCGCATTTTGCCATAGCAATAGCTTGCTGTAAACTCGAAGCAGTAACTGTCTCCAAGTCAGTAATTATTGCCGTTGTTATCTATAAAAGACCAACACAGTTTGTTTTTTATGTGCAACAATAAAATCTTCTGTTGAATGTTTGTGGGTGACATTCAGTTACTTCTTCACGCAGCCCAAGAAACATTTTCATTCATCACCTCAATCAGTTACCACCACAAACCAGTCCAACAAACACTCAAGTGACAACAGTATTTTGTTGAAAAAAGGTTGTCGTATTTGTGGAATGGTGAGAGAAAGTTTAGTAATTAATTGAAACAAGTGATATATTGAGTGTTTTTACAGCAATGTTGGAAGGGGGCTTGTACCAAACTATGTTTCTGCTGTTAATGATTCTTCAATATAAGTAATGTTTCTCATTTTTTTTCATTTTTAGACAATGTCTCGTTGCAAGTATTCACAGAATCAAGAAACGCTTACTTCGCAGCAACCAGCTTTGAAAGTAGAACTGAAGCGGTTTTTAAAAATTTTTGAAAATTAAAAAACTTTTTTATATTTTTTATATATTGTTAATAATGCTAATGGAACGGCAAGATAGACGATGGACGTAACACAGATTTCTTTGGTTTCTAATATGCTTAATACATGGCACTAAGTTGAGAATTATGTCATGGAAATTACCAACAGTAATATAATGTTCAGGGGTTATCTTAATTCCCTATTAATTGATGAAATTATGTGATTTTTTCATCAACAATTCTATTTGTTTTGCGTTGAGTTTCTTCGTTATTAGTAGGCCATCATTTCTGTAGACTCGTCATTCGATCAGTTGTCGTTCTTTCTTCGAATCAGACTAAACCATTAATCCCAGAATAATTCTCAGTGCCCATCCTAACATACAAAAATGGTAGAAGAAGGTTTCCTGTTACAAAAGACATCATGTTTTAAGATATACTAGATTAAGGCTAATATTTCAATTTCATTTTCATTCCTGTCTATAACGGATTTTGCAAAATTGAAAGTCTTTTTGATCAAGTTTTGATAAATTGATGGGTTTTATACTTGAATATCGTGTGGGCTCGAGGTTAAGAGAAGAATTCTTGTGTTATGAAGAAGATAATAGCCAAACTCTTCTGGGTTATAGAAATATAACAGATGGTCAAGTGTGTCTTCGAAAGTCGTGCTTGCTGTGATTTAATACTCTTCAAAATGTGACCCATTTTCTTCTTGATTCGGCCTTCATCAGGATATTCCTTACATATATTTTGTAAGACTCTTATTATAGCTTAGTTATCATTGTGAATTTCATTCAGGGTGAACTGGCATATAATAAGCTTGGTGGCAGACAATGAGTAAAAAAAAAACTACTTCTACCTTGCAGGACAATGGTTCTGTTTCATAAAAATAACGGTTCTTCCTCAATGAAGAGAGTTTCGTCTTTGTTGTAAGTGTACCTTTCCGTGTATTTTAAAATAACTTTTTATATTTTTCTTTGATTTTGTGTTTCTATTTTTCTGAGAAAGTATGCTCATCTCCTTTAGCTCCCGCCCACTCCCCATTTTCATAAGCGGTTGGGATGCTGCTGTTACACGGGGGTACTTCCTAGTTGTTTAGTATTAGCTGTTGTTTTTGTTGTAGGTGACTCTCCTTGGCTTCGCTGGATGTGGGCTGGAGAGAGGATTTCGAGTCTGACGGACCACTTTGGAGAAAGATCCACTTTCACCTGAAGATTCACAAGTTTTGTCAGGTGCCACGCTAGGTCCGACCACATTTGTGGCTGCATTTGTTTTCAGATCATTTTTGTAGAAAGCATTAGATAGATTTTGCTGTCACGTGCGAGGCAGCTTGCTCATCAACTTCGGATGTTAGAGGCTTGAGGTATTCCTCACAACACCCTCTACAGGACATAATCGTTGTATTGGGTTGTGAGATCATGGGGACGTTTATGTCCATTTTAGTCCCACCTGACCCCTTATCGACACCTGTTACATCAGCACTGACCGCCACCTGCTCTTATTGTACCACGAAGCTGACAACAAGCCGGGGGTCAGCACCTTCACCGATGTTCTTCATGGTTGTCTTTGTGTTCCCTTTTCTCAAATATTTATTTCTTTATTGCCCACAGGGGGCTAAACATAGAAGGAACAAACAAGGACAGACAAAGGGATCAAGTCGATTACATCGCCCCCAGTGCATAATTGGTACATATTTAATCGACCCCGAAAGGACGAAAGGCAAAGTTGACCTCGGCAGAATTTGAACCCAGAACGTAAAGGAAGATGAAATACCGCCAAGCATTTCGCCCAGCGTGCTAACGACTCTGCCAAGCTCGCTACCTTTCTCAAATATTGCCGAACCAGCTTCTGGGTAGGAGCGTCGCATATGATTTAGACTTGCGTTTTGGCTCCGTTCTCTATTTTATCGATGACACTTATGACACCATATGCCCTCCTTTTCCCACTGAAGGATATTTCCCTTAAAATATATTGCTATTCCACCATCCAAACTTATGTTTGGATGGTGGAATAAGATAGCCGGCTGAATTTTTTGTAAGTTAGCTGTAAGTTACATTTTTTCAACTCACGGGCCTCAGTAATTGATCGTGGAACGCTGGTCCTAATTCAATGTACAAAATGTTTTTTAGCTTTCGTCATTCAGCAACATGTTCTATAATGAGAGTTTTTTTAGTTTGAAAAGAACGCTAAAAATTGACAGTTTTTCATTGTACACCTCAAGCAATACGTTGCTCTTACCAAAAAATATACTTAGTGCCATTAAAATATCTTTTTTTGTTCTTTTAGTTCATATTTATTATAAATAATTTGCCTTGCAATAAAACATTATTATAGTTTTCGCGATTCTCTTAGTGCGAACAGTGTTCTTTTGTACATTTTCAGTTTTCTTTTTGTGCGTATTGTGTGAAATATTCATAGCTTCTTTATGAGACGTGTAAGACAAAAAAAAAAAAGAAATCTTTGTCCAAAAATAAGAACCTTACAGTTTTTGTTTTTGGCACCTTTACATACATACATGCACAAATATATCTTTTGGAACCTTAACTCGGAGCACACATAAAGCTATACAAAAAAGCATGTTAATAATGGGTTGAAGCACCAATATATATATATATATATATATATATATATATATATATATATATATATATATATATATATATATATATATATATATACACATATAATATAAATAATATATACATATATATATACACATATAATATAAATAATATACACATATACATATATACATACATACGCGTATATACATATATATGTATATACACATGCATATATGGGTACAGGATGTCAAACAAATGTAAACAACATGAAAAACGAGAGCATGAAATACAAAAACATGGAAAACAAACTTTTTTTTTCTGACCAATGAAAGAAACAAATAGAAAAAAAAACATATATATATAATATATATTTTAGTGTTGAGATTCAATTTTAAAATCTGTTTTTCAGAGTGTCACACAATTTTGTTGTATGCACAGGCTGATGATGGTAATCCACCTTTGTGGGTTATCTGAAACTCAGAGTACCATTTTATTACTGACATGTGAAAAGCACCTTTCGAGCATGATCGTAGCAAGTGTCGCCTTACCAGCACATGTGCCGGTGGCATGAGAAAAATGACATTCGAGTGTGGTTGTTGCCAGTGCCGCCTGACTGGCTCCCATGCAGGTAGCACGTAAAAGCACCTTTTGAGCATAGTCATTGCCAGTACCATTTGACTGGTCCTCGTGCCGGTGGCATGCAAAAAGCACCCACTACACTCTCGGTGTGGTTGGTATTAGGAAGGGCATCCAGCTGTAGAAACATTGCCAGACAAGATTCAGCCTGGTGCAGCCTCTGGCTCACCAGTTCTCAGTCAAACCGTCCAGCCCATGCCAGCATGGGAAGCGGTCGTTAAAAGAGGATGATGATAATGAATTTACTGTATGTCCTGTTATTGTAATAGCTAATTAAACTATCCTCTATTTTTGATGTATTGAGGTCTCATTCTTTTTGTGTTTTCTTCAATACAGCAATATATATATATATATATATATATATATATATATATATATATATATATATATATATATATATATATATATATATATATATATGTATGTATGTATGTATATATGTATATATATCTATATCTATATCTATCTATCTATCTATCTATCTATCTATCTATCTATCTATCTATCTATCTATCTATCTATCTATCTATAATATATATGTATATGTATATGTATGCATGTATGTATGAATATATATACATATGCAAATATGTATATATTCATATACACATACATGCATATATACATACACACACACTCACACACACATGTATGTATGTATGTATGTATGTATGCATGCATGCATGTATGTATGTGTGTGTATGTATGTAAAAGTTTTACAATGCAGAAAAGCAGACGCTAAAATTCAAATTGTCACGAGAACATCATTGGAAAATGGTAAAGAAAACAATATATATATGCGCACGGACACACGCATACATGCACACGCATACATGCACACGCATACATGCACACGCATACATGCACACGCATGCACACACGCACGACGCACACGCTTATAAGCCCCCCCCCCCCCCCCCCACACACCTATCGTGAACAGAGTCAAGTAAGAGACAATGCAATGAAAGAGAAGAGGAATAATATCATTGTTGAAGATGGGTTGGGGAGGTAATGTGGAGGAGACGTGCCACGAAAGACAGAGAGAGAGAGAGAGAGAGAGAGAAAAGCAGGGAGATTGAAGGAGGTGATGGTAGTGCGGGAGGAGGATGGGGAGAAGGAGGTGAAGTTATATTGTATAACAAATTGGAATAAATGACGTCACGATTAGGCTACGGAGAAGACATGAAATGTTTTCTAGATTGAAGACATTAAAGAAAGTGGGAGGTGTTGTTGGAAGGATTAAGTAAGAAGGGGAGAGGGGGGAGATGGCTGAGAGAGATAGGAGAGAGAGAGGGGAGACAGAGATGGGAGAGTGAGAGATAGGAGAGAGAGAGATGGGAGAGTGAGGGGAGGGGAGAAGGAGATCAGAGGGTTGAAGTTGAACAAAGATTATGTGAGGGTGTAGTGGAGAGGAAGAAAGAGTAACAGAGAGGGGGAAAGAGACGGATATGATGAAGAGGAAAAGGGAGAGGAAGTCAGAATTTGTAAAGAAAACAATTTATGTGTGTGTGTGTGTGTGTATATATATATATATAAGTACATATATATGTATGTGTGTGTGTGCATGTGCATGTATGTAAATGTATATGTATATAGATGCCGGAATGGCTTTGTGGTAAGGAGTTTGCTTCCCCAACCACATGGTTCTGGGTTCAGTCCCACTACATGACACCTTGGGCGAGTGTCTTTTACTGTACTCTCAGATCGACCAAATCCTTGTGAGTGGATTTCGTCGACAGAAACTCAGAGAAGCTTGTCGTGTGTGTGTGTGCGTGCGTGTGTGTGTGTGCGTGCGTGCGTGTGTGTGCGTGCGTGCGTGTGTGTGTGTGCGTGCGTGCGTGTGCATTTTGTGTGTAAGTATTTGTTGTGTCGTGTGTAGTTTGCTTGCCAACCACGTGGTTCCAAGTGGATATCGGCTCTCGTCTCACTCAAAGATTGCTGCTATCAAGATATGAAACCATGTCATAAAATTTAATGGTAAATTGTAAAATTAGTAAAGCTGGAGTGTCCTTGCGAGAAATTGTAGACGTTTCGGACAAAATCCTTTTTCACTGAAAGAGAAAACTTTTCATCTTTGGTCTATAGAAGCAAGGACGAGATTTTTCGCACACTACTTTTTAAGGATCTTTACTTATAAATTTCCCTCTCTCTCTATCTATCACCATCAATCTCTCTCTCTCTCTCTTACACCTTCCCCTCTCTCAATATTTACCAGAGTTTTTATCACTCTCTCTTTGTATATGTCTCTCACGCTTGCTGTCCTTCCTCTCGCTCTTCATATGATGTAATCGCTTTCAGTTTGTTTAAAACTTCATCTTCTAATGGTTACTGTCATTTCATGAAACTCAGCTCTCATGCAGATAATGTTGGCTTCCAAATCCTGTTTTCTGACGAGGTAAAAATGATGAGACTTTAAACCTCAGTAACATTTTTCTAAAAACTTTCTGGAATAAATGAATCACAAAAGCAGATTCAGCGTAAAAACGAACATCAGTATACCAAATTTGAAAATTTTCACTTAATTTTAAAATTTCAAAATCTGTAACAGCAATAGATTTCTTCCTGTGTCTATTTGTCTGTCCATTTTTGGCTTTCCTTATTGTAAACTTTCCTCCTCCTCTCTGTATATATATTTACCACACTCTCACTCGCTCTCTGAATCCGTATATTGTTCACGCTGAGTGTGTGTGTGTGTTTCTGTGTGTGTGTGTGTGTGTGTGTGTGTGTGTGTGTGTGTGTGTGTGTGTGTGTGTGTGTGTAAGAAATTTCATTAGGGTGACAGAATGATTTTAAAAAGATGTGTAAAAGATAATTTATTTTGATATCATACATTTCTGCTTGTAAATATGTTTTTCTTACACACACACACACACACACACACACACACACACACACACACACACACACACACACACACACACACAGACTTGCTGGATGGGGGTTAAAAATTTAAATAAGAAATTTTTTTGCTGTTGAACCACTCTTGAACCAAATAAAACCATTACTTCCACACCATTATTCCATAAAATGTCATAATGGGGAGAAAAATATAGAAAAACACCAATATATTTCAGAGTGACAAAGAAACGAGGAATGTACCAGGTGATCGTGGGATGTGCGAGAAACAATTTCACAACTGGTGTTAGTGTGTTTACGTCCCCGTAACTTAGACAAATAGAATAAATACGAGGCGAAAACAAACGGACTTGGGACGGTTTGACTGACTAAAATTCTTCACGGCGGTGCCCCAGCATGGTCGCTTCTAATGACTGAAAGCAATAAATATTAAAAGATAAAAGACATATGGAGAAGATATTATCGTATTTGATGCCATAAAAGACAGCCCAGAAATATCAGACGTACACCAGTTTCATCAATGCCTGCGTTTAAAAACGGTTTTTATTTTCCTGAATATCAGGAAAAAAAAGTTTTAAGCGCCTTAAAACACGTAATATTTGCAGTAACTTGGCATATAGGGTCTCGGGTGATTCCTTTTCATACACTTCTTTTTGTAAAAAAGGGGCCTCTTGTATGCTATCAAATGTAGTCCCTATTTAAAGGGATACTGTATTTGATGGCATATTCAGCCTTGCCAGGATATCAAACTTCAAAATGGAAGACAGCAGACGTTTTAAGTATAAATGCACAATTGACTTGAGCGTTCAACAGTGTGTCTGTGTTTTTTTTTTGTGTGACTTTATCTGGATGTCTCGCTTTCTTTCTTTCTCTCTCTTTCTCTGTAATGTCCGACGTCTCAATAGACACACATATTAAACGAGACGGTACTAGACAGACAGACGTTCATTGATATGAACGAACAAAAATATGACAGATACGTATTGAACGGACGGCCAAGAAGAAGACAGTTGCATAAAGAAAATCTGGAAAACAAATAATAAAGGTTTAAAGTTAAGAAGAGCCATGAGGTGCAGTTCGTGGGGAGTTGAACAGTCACAAACTGGAGATGAGAATGCGTTTGTAGATAAATAAATAAGAATGGCGGACACAACGTGAAGAGTGACGATGTTGCAAGACCGAAAACATCCAATTGTGTGAGGGTGGTGTATGTATGTATGTATGTATGTATGTATGTATGTATGTATGTATGTATGTATGTATGTATTCATGTATATATGTATGCATGTGTGTGTGTATGTATGCATGTATATATGTATGTATGTGTGTGTGTGTATGTATGTATGTATGTGTGTGTATGTATGTATGTATGTGTGTATGTATGTACGTACGTACGTATGCATGTTTGTATATATATTTATCTTTTATCTTATACAGCGGACTGCGACCATGCTGGGGCACCACCTTGATGAATTGTTTAATGTATTAGTGTACGTGTACGTGTGTGTGAGTATATAAATACGTATGTGTGTGTGCGTGCGTGTATACACATACATACACACATATACATAAATAAACATGCATGTATAATTATATACATGTGTGTGTGTGTGTATACAGAGAGAGAGAGAGAGAGAGAGAGAGAGAAGCAGAGACATAGATAGATAGGTAGATAGATAGATAGACAGATAGATAGATAGATAGATAAATGCATACGTGCAGATATGATAAATATAAATGCTATCTATATGTATGCATGTGTGTGAGTATGTTAACCGTAAAAACACGTAATACACAAACACACACACATACATACATACATACACCCCCCTCCCTGCACACATAGGCGTGCGCACACACTCACTCACACACATTCACAAATGTCCATACAAAACACAAAACGAGTGAATGGAGCATTTGAAAGGTTTGGGGAAGGGGAAATCAAAGCAACAACGGTTTTATGTATATAAAGAAAAGAAAGAAAGAAAAGGAAGATGGGATGGCGGTGGCGGTGGTGGTTTCCGTGGTGTTGGTAGCGACGGTGGGGGAAAAAGGTGAATGAGTAGAGAAAGTAGAAAGTGGAAGAAGGAGGAAAACGCGAACCAGAAGAAAAAAATGGAAGGCAGTTTTAGGTATTGGTTTCAGAGTTTGGTACAAGGGAGGGTTAAGTCGATTACATCGACCCCCAATTGTTCAACTGACACTTATTTTATCGATTCCAGCAGGATGAAAGGCAAAGTTGACCTCGACGGGATTTTAGCTCAGAACGTTGAGACAGATGAAATGTTTAGCAAGCAATTTGTGCGGTGTTCTTACGACGACTCCACCACCCGAGGCAGCTTTAGGCATCGTAGAAACCGACTCAGAATTGTAAAAAATATTTCTGATTTAATTCTTCCTTTTATGGTAACTGGCACTACCAGGTTTATGTGTTCGTTCAACGAAGTTGGAGGAAGTCAATAAAATCATACATAAACGCTGCCGTTTATCTGTCCGTCCATATTTCGCCCCCTCCCTCTCTCGCTCTCCATAAGATTCTTTCTCTGTGTATCTCTGTTTGTTGTTAAGAGGCCATGCCATTAACTCGGTAGCAAATGGCAACGAAAGAACTTTCACAAACCTATCTGACTGGCCGAACGATTAATCAAACAATCAATTAGTTGATAGGTTAAATAATAAACCAATTGACGGATAATAAAAATAATGAAGTAAAATATGACCAATGCGTATGTTCATTTTCATAATGATCCTCCCAGATACACCACAGTTTATGTCCTTTCATATATCTTGGCCGAACCTCTTTCAA
>NC_142928.1:5753066-5758066 GCF_046866305.1 Octopus bimaculoides | reverse complement strand
TACGACAATGAATGCTTCAGTTTATCCGGTCAACGGATAACGTGCAAGTGACTGGGTGCTCCACAGGGTCACGTACCCTCAATGTAGTTCTCAGGGGGATTCAGTGTGACACAGAAAATGTCAAGGCTGGCCCCTTTGAAATACAGGTATTACTCATTTTTGCCAGCCAAATGGACTGGTGCGATGTGAAATAAGCCACGCCCCTTCACATTAGTACATTATATGTTTGTTATAATACTTCAATACCCAGGCAGCTGTTTGTACGGCAAGCTCATGCAGGGCTCACGCAAATGAGGGAGGACTAAACTGAGGTACAAACACACTCTGAAAAGTAACCTCAAATGGAGTAGCATTAGACCACGCAAACTCAAAGCCTCTGCCGCAGACAGACCAGCGTGAAGGTTTCTCACCTCATGAGCAGCAGTTGCCTTCGAAGAGGACCAACAACAGCATCTCCCTGCTACAAGAGAAAGATGCCACAGGGCTGCGTCCGCCTCAATCCAGTCAACAGACTATCGTTGTGACATCTGTGGGTGACTGTGTGCTTCCAGCTTTGGACTGTGGAATCACAAGTGCTCTCATCGCTGAGAACACAGACTTCGTCGTCATCGGACACTGATGGAATATCTATTATACTTCGGTTAGCAGCAGGCAACCAATATTACAGTACAATTTCGTAGCATTAATTTTCCGAATTTACGGAAAGGTTCATGCTAGAGGAAACACTGGATTCTTTAGCTTCAAAACCTTTGAACATAGCTGGCACCAGAAAACGAACTGGAAAATTGTAAATAGAACCAATTTCACAGTTTATGATGCCGTACAAATGTCACTGCCCGTGTGAGTATCTATGTGTGTGTATAACAATGAATACGAATGCATATTTCAGTATGTATGTGTGTATTAGTTATGTGTGAATGTGGATGCCTCTTACATAACATAAGCAGTGACTTTTAAATGCCATTGAGTTAATATCACACAAGTATTTTGTTCTCTTGCCGCAGTAATAAAGTATGTACATTAATAATATAATTGCAGAAACACACAAAGACTATTAATGACACTTCAGCATTTACTTCATATCAAAATTTTCGTCACGCCATCTGCAACCTGGGCACTGACTCAGACCAATGAATCTGGTCATAGATGAGGTGGTTCTTTTTATGTCTTTTTATCTTTTATTTGTTTCAGTCATGAGACTTCGGCCATGCTAGAGCACTGCCTTAAAGAATTCTAAGTCGAATGAATCCACCCCAGTACTTTTTTTAAAGGTTGGTAAGTCACGGAGACGTCAAAAGACCAACATCGTTTGTCAAATGGAAGCTGGAGACAAACACAGACACAAAGACACACACAGAGACATATATTTATACGATGGGCTTCTTTCAGTTTCCATTCACCAAATCCACTCACAAGGCTTTGGTTGGCCCGAGGCTATAGTAGAAGACACTTGCCCAAGGTGCCACGCAGTGGGACTGAACCCGGAAGCATTTGGTTGTGAAGGGAAGTTCTTATCACACAGCCATGCTTATTGGTCAGCATATACATGTTTCCATGTTTTCGCGATTGGTGTAACGAAAATCTTGATGCCAAATGATAAATGTGTAAGTAAAGTTAAAGTAAAAGTTTTTGTGTGATTTTGAATAGCTGTGTGTGCTTTCCATGAAGGAAATGTTTTAATTTCAGTTTTTTTTAAAGTGGTGCTAGCACCAATGCTTTTTACGTGGCACCAGTATTGTATCTATTAATAACTGGACTTAGTAGTTTGGTTGTTAGGTTCCTGATTATAAGGTCGGGGTTTGATTCCTAGACACCACGTTTTATCCTTGAGCAAGGAACTTTGTTTCACACTTCCCCAATCAAAAAAGAAGCTTCCTGTCAATATTCAAGATAAGAAAAGAAACCACGTGGTTTAAAAGCTTACTTTTCAATCGTATGGTTTTGGGTTCTGTCCCACTCGACTGCAATTTGGGCAAGGCATTTTCTAAAAAAGTTTCAGGCTGACCAATGCTTTGTACGTGGATATGGTATACGGAAATTGTGTGGAAGCCCGTCTTCTGCATGTACATATATATATATATTCTTTTATTCTCTTACTTGTTTCAGTCAGTTGACTGTGGCCATGCTGGACCACCACCTTTAGTTGAGCAAATCAACCCCAGGACTTATTCTTTGTAAGCCTAGTACTTATTCTATCGGGTCCTTTTGCTGAACCACTAAGTTACGGGGATGTAAACACACCAGCATCGGTTTTCAAGCGAGGTTGTCAAACGAGGGTGGGGGACAAACACAGACACACAAAATATACACACACAAACAAATATATATATACATACATATATATGCGACGGGTTTCTTTCAGTTTCCGCCAACCAAATCCACTCACAAGGCTTTGGTCGGCCCAAGGCTATAGTTGAAGACACTTGCTCAAGGTGCCACATAGTGGGACTGAACCCAGAACCATGAGGTTGGAAAGCAAGCTACTTACCACATAGCCACTCCTACGCCTATACATGTGTGTGTGTGTGTGTGTGTGTGTGTGTATGTCTTTGGTGCTTGTACCCTCTCCATTGCTGGACAACCAGTGTTGATTTGTTTCCCCTCTTCATAACTAGCGGTCGGGCAAAAGAAACAGATAAGATGATAAGCAGCCTTTTTAAAAGTTAAGTACTGAAGGGCCGATTTGTTTGACTAAAACACTTCAAGGCCATGCTCCAGCATGGCCGTAGTCTAATGAGTGAAACAAGTCAAGGATAAAAGATACAAGATAAACTGAACCATTTGTTTCCTGAACAACGCCGGGTATCCTCGTAGTATATGCAAGGGTGTGTGTTGTGTGTGTGTGTGTATTGTACAGACATATATATATATGTATTTCTTGGGCAGTAGTGTGTATTCTGGAAATGCATTTGTGTGTGAGTGTGTGTGTGTGTGTGTGTGTGTGTGTGTGTGTGTGTGTGTGTGTGTGTGTGTGTGTGTGTGTGAGTGAATATGAGTGTACATAGCACAAATATATATGTCTCTATTTCTGACTAAGATGCAAGCCGATGACTAATATCGTAGCAAACATTGGAGCCAATCGTCTGGCAATAAACAGAGAAAATGTCTCAACAACCGCCATGTTTTATTTTCTGTTGTGTGTGTGTGTGTTTTTTTTCTGTTTTTTAAATTTTTATTTTTATCCTCCCTCTATCCCCAACCCCGACCCCCAACCCGAAGGCAAACATCGATGATGTAACAACATTTGAAACACATCAACAATCATATCAATCAGTCTGAAAAGGAAAATTAAAACAAACACTTAAATCTTTAACCAAACGTGGATGACAGAGAGAACGACGACGACGTCTTTGCTAAGCCTGGAACCACTCAAAGACTGAGTTTATTGATAGTAACGATTCGTTGGTTAAGGTTAGAGGGGGTGGGGTGGCAAGTGTGGGGTGGCAGGGGTGGTTGATTGGTGGCTGATTGGTAGATTGGCCGGTTGGCTTCTTAATTGGAAGGTCGGTGGCTTAGTTGGTTGGACAGTTGGTTATAGTTAGTGGTGGTGGAGTTGTGGTTTGGCCAGCTGGTTTATTGGGTGCTTGGTTGGTCGATTGGTAGCTTAGTTGCCTGTTTTATTGTTTTTAAAAAAAAAAAAACTTTTACTTTTTTTATCCAATTTTGTTTTATTTTACTTACGTGGATCTCATTCGTTTTATTCTTAAATTCATTTATGCATATATTCACACACACGCACACACACACACTCACACACAAATGCGTTTCCAGAATACACACTATTGCCCAGGAAATACATACATATATCTGTACAATACACACACACACGCACTATGTCCCCATATGTTTTATCTTTTACTTGTTTCAGTCATTAGACTGCGGCCATGCTGGTGCACTGCCTTGAAGGAATCAGCCCCAGGACTCATTTTTAAGCCTGATACTTATTCTATCGCTGAAACACCAAGTTATGGGGATGTAAACACACCAACACCGGTTGTCAAGGTGGGGAGAGACACACGCACATATATACAACAGGCTTCTTTCAGTTTCCATGTACTTGCCCAAGTTACCACGCAGTGGCACTGAACCCAGAACCATGTGGTTAGCAAGCAGACATCTTACCACTCTCTCTATACAGAGATACACAAACACGCATCAATATATTTCTTCTTTCTCTTCCTCACTTTTTTCTTTTCAAATTTTCATTCATTCCATTTTACTTTTTTCTCATTTCCTTCCTTCCTTCCTTCCATCTTTTTCTTCACTAATTTCTTCCTCTTTTTTCCTTCCTTCAATCTTGTAGCTTTCATTGCTTCCTTCTCTCATTTTCCTAGTTTTTTTTCCAAATTCTCATTCACATCCTTCTTTTAACTCCTTCATTTCTCTCTTTTTCTTTCTTACCTTATTCTCCTCTCACTCCTTCTCCAATCACACACACACACGTTTTCTCTCCATGTCTCTACCCAATTCCTTTTCTCTCTCTGTATACTCTACTATTTCTCCCTACTCTCTTTCTCTCTCACAATCTCTATCTTTCTCCTCTCTCTCTCTTGATCTTCAACTCTCTTGTTCTCTCTCTCTCTCTCTCTCTTGATCTTCAACTCTCTTGTTCTCTCTCTCTCTCTCTCTCTCCCCCTCTCTCTCTCTCTCTCTCTCTCTCTCTCTCTTTCCCATCCTCCTCATCTCCTCATTAATTCTCATGTCTTTTAGTAAACATCTTTTCCAACATTTCAAAATTCATTGCAGCTATTGCATGGAGCAAACAAAAAACTGCACACACACACACACACGCTCGCACACACACACACACACACACACACACACACACACACACACACACACACACACACACACACACACACACACATACACACACAGTTGTACATATGCACACATATACACATACACACATCTATAGACTTACAGAAACACTCAAACACCGATATATTCACACACATAAACACACAACCATACACACGCCAACATACATATATAAACAC
>NC_142928.1:5743066-5745566 GCF_046866305.1 Octopus bimaculoides | reverse complement strand
ATGCACCATTTTGAGCGTGGCCGTTGCCAGTACCGCCTGACTGGCTCCCGTAGGATTTTCGAGTGAGATCGTTGCCAGTGCCCCTGGACTGGCTTGTGCGGGTGGCACATAAAAGACACCATTTCGAGCGTGGCCGTTTTCGTGCGGGTGACACCTAAAAGCACCCACTACACTCTCTGAGTGGTTGGCGTTAGGAAGGGCATCCAGCTGTAGAAACTCTGCCCAATTAGATTGGAGCCTGGTGTTGCCATCCGGTTTCACCAGTCCTCAGTCAAATCGTCCAACCCATGCTAGCATGGAAAGCGGACGTTAAACGATGATGATGATGATATATGTGTGTGTGTGTGTGTGTGTTTACAAACATGTATGTATGTGTGTGTGTATATATATATACTCTCTTTTACTCTTTTACTTGTTTCAGTCATTTGACTGCGGCCATGCTGGAGCACTGCATTTAGTCGAGAAAATCAACCCCAGGACTTATTCTTTGTAAGCCTAGTACTTATTCTATCGTACTCTTATTGCCGAACCGCTAAGTTACGGGGACGCAAACACACCAGCATCGGTTGTATATATATGTGTATGCATACATACATGTATATATATGTGTATACATACATACATGTATGTATATATATATATATATTTATACATATGTATGTGCGTGTGTGTGTGTGTGTGTGTGTGTGTGTGTGTATGAAATGATATTAAAACAGAATTATTTGTGAGGGGTTATCAATCCGGGCGAAATACTTCGCAAGTTCTCACTGTAAGCACACCAGGCTAACAATATTGTTTAGATTAGTAAAGAACTCCAAGTATTCTTGTGACAGGGTCCGAGGTTTATAGTTCACCACCATTCTACATTGTAAACCCGTGGTTGTGTTCCAGTTATGCAGGTTTTTACACAGAGTGGTACGCAATACAAGGCATAAATAATGGTCATTGCATATTTTTTCTTTATTGTAATAAATCTGGCTTACAGCTGTTTCCAGTAACCATTATAGGTTCGTTATTGATTGGTTTACTCAATCTGCCAATTGATCGGTTGAAAAAAATTGCTTATAATCAGAAATGTCTGGGATCGAGTTAAATTGATTAACTAGATCCTAGACAATTACTTTATCTCGTAAAATAAAGAATCTGGCATTCTTTGGAACTAAAGTTGGGAAATTTGGGTAATTTTAGCCAATCAAAAGACAGCATGGCATTAGCAGCTTGTTACCATGACAACTGCACGGTGTGTTGTTTCATTTCACCTGCGTCTGTGCCGCACGTTGTACTGTGTTGATTCGAGTTTTGGAGATAGACGCCCGCTTCACACACACACACATATATGAATGCATACATGTACATATAAACTTACATATGAATACATACGTCCACATGCACTTATATATTAATTATGTATACAAATACATGACAGATATACATAATACTGAAATACGTATAAACACACGCAGACAAATATATTAATATAACAAATTAAAAATAACAAAAATAATAACTTAAAAAACACTATAGAAATCAATGAAGAGACAAAAGAAACAGTAAGATGATACACATTGACTTTATTAGGTAACAGGTCATTTCACAGACGCTAAACTGTAAATTTCACAGGGTACAACCTTAAAATTGACACCGCTACAACGCAGAAAATTTCTGTCTCACTATAGGCTAAAGATACAGTTTTTTTCGATTAAAAAATTTTTTTTTTTCCACAAGATCACGGTTTCACAGCAATAAGAGTGAAAAACTACATAAATACAACCGATTTTCAGATTTTTTACTTCCTTCTAAAAAATGCAGATTCTGTGACTCAATTTAATTCGATCCAATGTCTGTAATGAAAGTAGCATTAATTCTTAAGGACGTTCGATTTTTCCCAACCGATCAATGGGCCGACTGAGTAAACCAACCAAATATAAACCTTTAATCGTTACTGGAAACAGCTGTAAGTCTAATTTACTAGAATAAAGGAACATGTAACAACCATTACTTATACTTTGTTATATATATATGTGTGTGTGTGTTTACATACATATATGTGTTTGTTTGTTTGTTTGTGTGTGTGTGTGTGTGTGTGTGTGTGTGTGTGTGTGTGTGTGTGTGTGTGTGGAAATTTTTTGGCATTCTTTATTCTCCATTTCCAGTAGGAATCACAAAGATTTATATTTTATATAGACATGTAAGGAATTTCCTATTTAAAGAAATCGTCAGACAGAAAATTTTATAACACAGATGTGCTTTATAAGTGGATATACTTCAAGAGGAAACAGCTGAGATTTGCCCTAAACACCTATATATGTGTGTGTGTATATATATATATATATATATATATATATATATATATATATATATATATATATATATATATATTCGCCATGATAGATCGCTAGCCACTAAACCTTTTTTATTTTCTCTCTCTATTTATTTCTGTGTTCCTTTCTGTCGCAGAGCATAGGCTCGAAACGTAAAAGACTTTCTCACTTGCCCAGCG
>NC_142928.1:5720566-5733066 GCF_046866305.1 Octopus bimaculoides | reverse complement strand
ATATATAAACAAACAAGCACATACATATATAAATAATAATAGTAATAAATAAATACAAATGATGTCGACTTTTCAATTGCGTTACAAACGTTTCCGGTAGAATGACTATTTATACTTTATTAATAGATTACACAAGAGAACAAATTATTAAAAACACTTCGTCAGACGTGAATTGTATTATAAATACACAAATTCACGAAACATTACATTGTACACACACACACACACACACACACACACACATATATATATATATATCACTATTTTCCTCTCGTTCTGGTCTTACGACACTCCATGTTTGTTTTCGTTCGGTTTCCTTGTATGTCTCCACTGTCATTTTTTTGTTCCCAACTTTGACCCTCCATAAATCCTAAATTTTAGTTTAGAATTTAATAGGAGCAACTGTCTTTGAAGACTCATGTTGTCATTCAATACTCGAAATGAGGAGTAGGTAGACAGCCGACAGCTGAAGAAGGGTTTTTTCTCTATGTGTAGATACATTTCTTTTATTAGCCACACAGGGCTCAACGAAGATGGGACAAATACAATGTAGAGCTTTTCTTTTTGGGAGGGGAAGGGGAAAAAGGGGGGGGTCGATCAAAAGGGATCGTAGGAAGGAAAAGGGGGGAGTTCGATCAAAAGGGATCGGAAAAAAAAAGGGGCGATCAATAGGGATCGTGTATCACACAGTAATGTTCTCGTGTAAAAGGAGGGGAGGACAGTTTAGGTTTGGCCGTGGAAAGAAAAGCCTACGGAAAAGACCACGGTAACCTTGGTCAATATTCTCATTGAAGAAACTATAACAGTAAGTGACTCTCTTTTGCCTTTTTGTTTTCTTTCTTTTTTTTTTTAGTTCATAGGGTTATGCTCAAGATGGCTCCGTCGTTCACACGTGCCATCCTTGCTACATTCACCGATCTTTTTTTGAAGCATTCACTAGACAAGACTTCCCTTTCTACTCTCACCTTCCTCTTCAGGTGATACTTGAAGAAGTTGATGAGAGATTGCCCAGAGAGGAAAGTCTTTGTCTCTAGACCTTTCAGACGCGTCCACCATACACATTCTTTCGCCATAGCCACAAGTACGATGAAAATAGCTCTTCCTTCCCGTTTAAAGGAAGGAGGCGCGACAATATTCACGATAGACTCGGCTGATAGACCGACTCGTCCAACACGCGATAGCAGTTGTTCTCTCTGTGTAGATAGATAGATAGATAGATAGATTTCTTTATTAGCCACACAGGGCTCAACACAGAGGGGACAAAATACAAATGTAGAGTTTTTCTTTTCGAGGGGGTCGAAAACAAAGCAGAAAAAAAACAAAAGTGGGGACAACGATGAAAAAAAACATCGCAAAACGTTTGGGGTATTTACAAAAAATACGAAATAATACAAAAAATTCCCAATAAATGGGGAGGTTATCCGTGGAAAGAAAAACCTACGAAAAGACCACGGTAACCTCGGTCTTTAGCGTCACAGTTTGTTAAATAAAATTTCTTTTATTTAAGCAAGAAACGTGAGTAACTCTCTGTTTACAAAATTTTAAAACGTTTTATAGAATCATGGTCAAGGTGGCTTCGTCATTTATACGTGCCATTCTTGCTACATGTATCCATCTTTTTTCGAAACATTTGCTAGACAACACTTGCCTCTCTACTCTCACCTTCCTTTTCAAGTGATACTTGAAAAAGTTGATGAGAGATTGACCAGAGAGGAAAGTATTTGTCTCTAATCCTTTCAGACGCGTCCACCAGATGCATTCTTTGGCCATAGCCACAAGTACGATAAATACAGCTCTTCCTTCCCGTTTAAAGGAAGGAGGCGTGACGATATTGACGATAGACTCGGTTGATAAACCGACAGATAGATAGATAGATAGATAGATAGATAGACAGACAGACAGATAGACAAACAGGCAGACAGATAGATAGATGACAGACAAGCAGACAGACAGACAGGCAGACAGGCAGATAGACAGACAGACAGACAGATAGACAGACAAACAGACAGACAGATAGATAGACAGACAGACAGACAGACAGACAGACAGACAGATAGATAGATAGATAGATAGACAGACAGACAGACAGATAGATAGATAGATAGATAGATAGACAGACAGACAGACAGACAGATAGATAGATAGATAGATAGATAGATAGATAGATAGATAGATAGATAGACAGACAGACAGACAGACAGATAGATAGATAGACAGACAGACAGACAGGCAGACAGACAGATAGATAGATAGACAGACAGACAGATAGACAGACAGATAGATAGATAGATATATAGATAGATAGATAGATAGATAGATAGATAGATAGATAGATAGAGAGAGAGAGAGAGAGAGAGAGAGATAGATGTGAAGTGATGAATAGTGGAGTTGAAGAGTTTGCTTGAAAGAGAGAAAGAGAGAGAAAGAGAGAGAGAGGAAGAGTGAGTTAAGGAATTATTGAAAGAGAGGAAGAGAATGTAGAATTGGGTAAATTCCGATGATTTTGTCTTGGAGAATGAAAACGACAAGAAATAAAGAAGAAAGAAAAAGATCAGAAGGAAATCGGTGCCTGGAAGACAAAAGTAAGCAAGAAATATGGTTGGAACTGTTGTAATATAAAGGAGTGGGGTAGGGTGGAGTAAGGAGTGGGGGAAGCAGAATGGTAAGAGGTAGAGACAGAGGAGGAGGAGGAGGAGGAGAGCTGAGTGGTGGTGGTGGTGGCGGCGGAGCAGGAAGAGGAGAATAGTAAGTAGAGGCAGGGGAGAGATGGTGATGGAGAGACAGAGATGTATGCTGGTGGTGGTGGTGGTGGCGGCGATGGCGGTGGTGGTGGTGGTGGTGGGGGTGGGGGTAGTGGTGGTGGTGGTAGTGGTAGTGATGGTGGGGTGTAAGAAAGGAATGTGTGGAATATAAAACGAGAGAGAAAACAAAAAGGTAAAAAAAATATTAAAAAAAAGAAACAGAAGGAATATTACGAGACAAAAGAGAAATTAGAAATAAATGGTAACAACAACAACAACAGTATCAATAGTAATAACAACAACAATAATTATAAAAAGAATAACAATTATAAGAAGAAAAACAACAGCAACAACAACAAAGAAAATTACGACAAAAATTCCGAAGATGGGAAAAAAATCAAACGGAAAGAATAATTTGCAGCAGCAGCAGTAGCAGTAGTAGCAGCAGCAGCAGCAGTAGTAGTAGTAGTAGTAGTAGTAGTAGTAGTAGTAGTAGTAGTGGTGGTGGTGGTGGTGGAGTTAATTCCAACAAAAGACAAAGCGGCACACATTCTAAAAGGTAAGAACAGTCCAATCCTCCATGATTCCATTTATATCTCACATCGATACTTGTATCGATTACAACCCGTCCCTCTCCCCCAATATATAACTGGTACACCGTTTCATATCACGCTGTCCAGTATCTAGTGACATTCTCGGGTCCATCCACTTTCCCTGTAAGCTCAGCAATAACAGCTGGACGGAACTAAATACGACGAGACATCTTATCCGACGCTCCGCCGACTCAGCTAGCAATCCTTTGAAAAGATGATGTCAGTGGTACCAGTCGTTGCTGTCATCCATAGCAGCCAAATCAGCCTCAAATCATTACTTGCCGTCTTAAAAATAGAAGGACACATTGCGCATTATGGTTGTAGGTACAACACGAATGAAAATCAGACCTATTGCTCTGGTGATCCCTTTCTACTCCATCTGGGTTCCTTAGCTGGGTCTAAAAGACTATAACCACAACAAAAGCAGCAGTAGCACCACCACCACCACCACCACCAACAACAACAACAACAACAACAACAACAACAACAGTAGCAGCAGCGGCGGCAACAGCAGCAGCAATGTCAAAAGCCTGACGACAAGAATGGCGGCCAAAAACTGGTGAATCGATTGTGAAGTGAGTGAAATGTCAGATGAGAAGTTGATGGGTGAGTCAAAGGGGAGCGGGAGTGAACGGGGACAAGGAAGAGGACGAAGAAGACGGCGACGACGACAGCAACGGCAACAACAGCAACAACAACAATACCAGCAGTAATAGCAACAACAACAGCTGCAGCAGCAACAACAACAACATCCCAACAACAACAACAGCCGCAGCATCAATAGCAGCAGCAGCAGCGAACGCGGGGAAACGAAAACAGCAGCAGCAGCAGCAGAAGCAACCAGTCCTCAGCTTTGCTGCTGTTCGTCATACGTTAACGGAGTCTCTTAAAAAGACGGCAGTGTTGTTGGTGGTAAACATTGGGAAACGTTTTAATAATAATTAACAAAGCCATTTAATATTGGTAAACATAAACGGTTGAATGGAAGCGTAACGGATAGGGGTGTTGGCTGGGAATGTCACGCCAGGCTTCTGGAGATCTTTGTAGAGCAATATGAGGTGGGGGTAGAGTGGAAGTGAAGCTAAATGGTAAATGGGATGTGGAGGGGTCAGCACAGACTTTTTTTTAAAAAGTCCTTATGCCCTCTCAAGACCAGAGGGTCAGACGGGAGTTTTGTCCTGTTATGGTCGTGGAAGTGCAGAAGAGGAAGTTTGACTGTTATAATTGTAGTGGGGGAGGATCCACTCGGGGAGGGGAGAGTTACACTTGGTGGGGGTGGGGATGGAAAGACAGAGGGAAAGATAGATAGATAGATAGATAGGTAGGTAGGTAGGTAGGTAGGTATGTATGTAGGTAGGTAGGTAGGTAGGTAGGTATGTGGGTAGATAGATAGGTAGGTAGGTGTGTGGGTAATCTACCCACACACCTAGGTAGGAGGTGTAAAGGCGCAGGCGCAGTGATTAAAGTTGTCGCTTGGATGATTGTTGGCTGGTCACTGGTTGAGTTGAAAATATATTTTTGGGGCTACGTGAAGAAGTGAACAACACCAACGGACATTTAACAGAAGATTTTATTACCACACATAAAGACAAGCTGTGTTGGCCCTTTACAGATAGCAACAACTATTACATACTGGGAGAGACAGAGTGCTTGGAGTTTACGGCAAGCTTACTGATCCAGCGACATGTGACTTGCCCAACATAACTGGAAACAATTGTGCTATATTCGTGGCGACGGAGGTTCTTGGTCATCAGTCTGAGCCGTCTGAGTGGCCTGTCTGGTGTGTGGCAAGAATGGAGACGGTGAGCTGGCGGAAACGGTAGCACGCCGGGCGAAATGCTAAGCGGCATTTCGTCTGCCGCTACGTTCTGAGTTCGAATTCCACCGAGGTCGACTTTGCCTTTCATCCTTTCGGGGTCGATTAAGTAAGTGCCAGTTACGCACTGGTTGATATAATCGACTTAATCCGTTTGTCTGTCCTTGTTTGTCCCCTCTGTGTGTAGCTCCTTATGGGCAGTAAAAAGAAATAAGAATGGAGACACATCTCACTCGGTGGCTTCCTCAACATTTTACAAAACCGCCAAAAGTTACCTTTTATAGAGCACAAGAAGATTGACTCATGCAATGGCTTGATGCTGATTGCTTAATAAACTGATCACGGGAAACTGTTGTGGTTTGCTCGTGATGCCTGATCGCATATCCAGGGATTGGGACTCGAACCCCCGCTAACAAGGAACATTTCCCGTACACCGTTTCAGAATTATTTCTGGGAACAAGAAACCCTGAGAAATGTTCTTTCTTAAGGACGATGCTGATGTTCAAAAAAAAAAGTTTATAAGTTTATTACGAATCAATCAGTAAAATCAATCTGCTTGTTTGTCAAGTGTAATGCTACATGTCTTCTATAACATGTAGGAAACTGCTGATAGCCTTTGTCAAGAATTAATACCTATAACATGTAGTAAACATATAGTAAACATATAGATATATACGCAGGCTTTCCAATTACGTGGTTTTGAGTTCAATCCCATTGTGCCACTTGCGTGTCTTCTACTATAGCCCCGGGCCACCTAGTGCTTAGTGAGTAAATTTAGTAGACAGAAACTGTGTAGAATCCCATTGTATATGAGTGAGGTGTGTCTCTATTTGTTTTTGTCCCCCACCGCTTCACACCCGATGTTGGTTTGTTTACGTTCCCGAAGCTTAGCAACTCGGCAAAAGAGCGCAATAGAATAGTACCATGGTCGATCTATTGCATTAACTCTTTCAAGGCGGTCCTCCAGCGTGGCTGCAGTCCAATGACTGAAATTAGTAAAAATATAAGATAAAAAAGACGTATTAACTATATTAAACGTAAAGTCAACTTATTAAACATGTAGCGAATTTATTAAACATGCAGCAAACATATTGAACATGTAGTAAATATATCAAACACGATATCCTTAGGGAAATGCAATACCACGTCTTCTATGACATGTAGTAAACTTATTAAACATGTAGCAACTCACTGATATCCTTTGCCATTTCAACACGCTCGTAATTTACAGATAAATTATAGACTCCGCGAGAAAATGTGAAGAATTTGCCTTCATTTGGCATTTTTTCTTATTGCTGTTGTTATTATTATTATTATTATTATTATTATTATTTATGATTCATTTCTTCTTTTCCTTTCTTTTTGCTTTCAAACTACTTTTCCTCTCCTTGCTCTCCACCCAGCAACCACTCCCTCTTCCTGCTCTCCTTCCCTGCCATCTTTCCCCTTCTTGCTCTCCTCTCCACCCCAATCTCTTTTTACTCTTCTTATTCTCTCCATTCCATCATCTTTCCATCTTTTGCTCTCTCTCCACTCACCTCATCCCACCCACCAACACCCCACCGCTTTCAATGATCTCCACTCCGCCATCTTCGCCTTCCTTCAACTCTGTCACCCAACTTTTCTCAATCTTCCAATACTTTGACGACCTAGAAACACCACAGACGATACACCCTACCTGCCTTCTACTACAGAAACATACTATTGCACAATAAACCCCTATAAAAACAACAACAATAACAACTACTACTACTTCCTTCTTCTTCTTCTTCTTCTTCTTCTTCTTCTTCTTCTTCTTCTTCTTCTTCTTCTTCTTCTTCTTCTTCTTCTTCGTTTCCCTTTTCCCCTCTTAAATTCGTTCTGTCGTTCTTCCGCCTTTATCCTCGTTTACTTCCTTTCCTTACCTTAAGTCTCTACTAATCTCGAATCTTTCTTACACTTTTTTCCCTCTCCCTCTCTCCTTTTTCTTCTTATCGATATGCAAAGCAAACTTCTTCACTCGTTTCGCTTTTCATTCGATCTCCACCGCCATCTTTTTTGCAGCAGACGATACATTTACTCATTCAGAAAAGCCGTCCATATTAGCCTTGAATTAAAATGAATGGCTGAACTCAGCCAGTATTTACGCGTTGTCGACTTTTCTCCTCTCTGCCGCCTTGTCAGAATGATGCAAACTTGTTGATTGGCTGTTCTTGCAAGGTGCTACCGAATGACGATTGGACGAAAAAGAGGTTAAATTCCTGTCACACTATTAACAAATCCCTTTTTTGAACCCCCACTACCTCCAGCATCATGTTCTGCTTTCTCTTCACCCTCTCCAGACCCCTACCGTTCCCTACGCGAATACATATGCATTCTAAACAGAATAGTCTCTTACTGCTGCTGCATATCAGAGCGACATGCGCGTGTTTGCACGTTTCATACGAGCGATGCGCGTAACACATTTACGTGCACACGCATACGTGTTATACATATACATACATACATACACATATATTTAGATGCGTGTATGTGTGTGTATGTATGTGTGTATATATATATATATATATATATATATGTGTGTGTGTGTGTGTGTGTGTGTGTGTATATATATACATAGAGAGAGAGAGAGAGAGAGAGAGAGAGAGAGAGATGGTCGTTGAAGCTAAGTTATATAAAAAAAACAATCTAACATTAAACTGAAGGCTTATTAAATACTTTTTAGTAGCGTACATGTTTATTAAACTTTTAAAAGAAAAGGTTGACAGTAACTTTGAAGTTTCGGCTTGGTATCATTGTAACCCTTCGTCAGACAGTATGGTAAAGACTAAGAAACCGAAACTTTGAAGTCACCATTAACCTTTCCCATGTAAAAGTTAATCAATATACATATATATATTCTTTTATTCGTTTCAGCTATATGGCTACAGTCAGGCTGGAGCACAAACATGAGTTTGTATTTTTACATATCATTCTTTTTTCGGATGTATTCTTCAGGGTGGCGGGATTTCATATCACCGCTCTTGGATGTGCTTTTACCCTAGTTGTTGGCGAATCTGGTGTATCACGCACGCGCACGCACACGCACACACACACACACACACACGCACGCACACACACGTACACACGCAGACGTCTGTTGTTTATGTATAAACTGACCAGATTTGTGTTTCAAACGGCGGCACTTCTCGTCGTGGCCAAAATGTCGCCGAAATTTGTTAGTGTTCATGTGAAGGAAAGAATTCGCTTATTTTGGTCGTGTGTTTGCTTTTTCTGGCGAATGATGGTGCTATATTCCAAGACAAAGCACCAAACTCTATCGCATTCATCGCACTTTGCTGTTGATGAACGAAAAAACATTTGTGATAAACTTACAAGTATACGCGACACACGGACACCAGCAGCGAGCATTGGAAAACAGAGGAAGCACTTTTGCGTGTGTGCGTGAGGGAGTGTGTGTTTGTGTGTGTGTATGGGTGTGTGTTTATATGCATTTTTTGTGTGTATGGGCATATGTTAATGTGCATTTATGCGTGTGTCTATTTGTGTGTGTATGTGCGAGCTTGTGTGTGTATATTTGTGTGTTTATGTGTATATGTGGGCGTGTGACAAGCTACGTTTATGTCTGCGTGTGTGCATGCGCGTGTGCACGTGCGTACGCGCGCATGAGTAAGCACGTGCATGTTTGTGTGTGTGTGTGCGCGTGCGTGTGTGCATCTTTGTGTATGCGTATGTGTGTGTGTGCGCGCATCACCACGATTGCGCGCTCGTTTTTGTGCGTGTGTCTGTGTTCGTGTATGTATGTGCGTGTATGCGACTGTGTAAGTGTAAATGAGATTGTGTTTGTTGTTAAGACTGCGTTCTGTTTGTGCGCGCGTGTGCGTGTGTGTATGCAGTTGTTTGTGCGTACATGTGTGTGCGGGCGCGCGCGTGTGTGCATGTGTATGTGTGTGTGTGTGTGTGTGTGTGTATGTGCGTGAGCATGCGCGCGTATGTGCGCGTGTGCGTAAGTGCGCATGTGTGCGCGTGTGTCTATTTGTGTGTGTTGTGTGTGTGCGTGTGTATGGGGGGGGGGTAATGTGTGTTTATGCGTGTGTCTATTTGTATGTGTATGTGCGAGCTTGTGTGTGTATATTTGTGTGTTTATGTGTATATGTGGGCGTGTGACAAGCTACGTTTATGTCTGCGTGTGTGCGTGTGTACATGCGTGAGCGTGCGCGTGTGTGTATGTGCATGTTTGAGCGCGCGTGCGCGTGTGTGTATGGATGTGTTGGTATTTACAGAAAGCCAACTCCTGCTCTTTCGTGCGATGAAGCGATTGTTCATTCTGTTATTCTTGAATTCCATGTGAGCAGAAATTGGTAAACAAAATGGGAACCTTAACAACACAAATGAAGTTGTGGGCTAAGTAGCTTGCTTCCCAACTACACGGTTCCAGGTTCAGTCCCACTGCGTAGCAGCTTGGGCAAGTGTCTTCTACTACAGCCTCGGCCGACCAAAGCCTTGTCAGTGGATCTGGTTGGCGGAAACTGAAAGAAGCCTCTCATATATATGTGTGTGTGCTTGTGTGTGTGTGTGTGCTTGTGTGTGTGTGTGTGCTTGTGTGTGTGTGTGTGTGTGCTTGTGTGTGTGTGTGTGTGCTTGTGTGTGTGTGTGTGCTTGTGTGTGTGTGTGTGCTTGTGTGTGTGTGTGTTACATTCAGAATCAATAACCTATATATAATCGATCAATCGATTAAATACTCCCTTATAAAAGGGAAATAGGAAACACACACATATTGATACGCATCACGCGTCTGTGTATATATATATTTCAATGAAAAATAAAGTATTACAATACAAATGTATTACTTTCCAGTAAAGTAAAGCACCGTAAACAAAACAACACCGGTCGTCAAGCAGTGGTGAGGGACAAACATACATACATACGTACGTACATACATGTGTATGTACGTACGTACGTATGTATGTATGTATGTATGTATGTATGTATGCATGTATGTATGTATGTGTGTATGTATGTGTGTATGTGTATGTGTTTATGTATATATGTGTGTGTATGCATGTATGTGTGTATGTATGTGTTTATGTATGTATGTGTGTATGTATGCATGTATGTTTATGTATGTATGTTTATGTATGTATGTGTGTATGTATGTGTTTATGTATGTATGTATGTATGTGTGTATGTATGTATGTGTGTATGTATGTATGCATGTATGTATGAATGTACGTACATACGTATGTATGTGTGTTTGTCCCTCACCACTGCTTCACGACTGGTGTTGTTTTGTTTACATTCCTCGTAACTTCAGGGTTAGCCAGAAGGGGACCATCATCATTATCATCATCATCATCATCGTTTAACGTCTACTTTCCATGCTGACATGGGTTGGACGATTTGACTGAGGACTGGTGAGCCAGGAGGCTACACCAGGCTCCAATCTGATCTGGCAATATTTCTACAACTGGATGCCCTTCCTAAAGCCAACCACTCCGAGAGTGTAGTTTCCAATAGAATAAATATCAGTCTTTAAATAAACAATAAGTCCTGAGGTCGATTCATTGTCTAAAACCCTTCGAGGCAGTGCCCCAGCATGATCGCGACCAAATGACTGGAAAAAGGAAAAGGTAAAAGGAAAAAGAAAAAAAAAACAGTCCTGAAAGGCAGATAAAGTCAGTTGGTGAATGTGGACAAGAAGAGAGTAAACCTCATCAGGTTAACGGTTCCTCATGAGCATATATCATTGAGTCGGCTCAGAGCATGTTCATTCTGGAATAACGTCTGGAATGACCGTATTAAAATGCGAGGATGCTGATTGGAAGGCAGCGCATTATCCAAAGTCAGCTGAGAGGATTTCGAACGAATAGTATGAAGCGATGTTTACTGTTGTTCGATCTGACTCATCATAAAACGAATATCACCATGAAAGATAACCGAGCTACAGTCTGGAAAGGCAAACCTCCTGGATTTAGCCAGAGGGGCATTACAAGAAGGACAAACTTGTTACCAGTTCAAATACACTTGAGGCAGATTCGAACACTGTATTTTGTCATGGAGGACATCTCTTGCTGTAGACAAACGGGTTTAAATACACCGAGTCAGCTCACAGCTTTCCCTAACCAGACTAAAACGCATGCATTTCAGAAGGGGTCATCTCTTCATCAACCACAGACACGCGTAAGGGAGGCACTGCGAACTGACTCAAGTGACAGGCCCCCTCTTGTGATATTCCCGTCATTGTTCAATGATTACGACTCACCGTAATTAAAAACAGTCTAGTTAAGGAGCGCTGTGAACTGACTTGGTATACTCTTTTTACTCTTTTACTTGTTTCAGTCCTTTGACTGCGGCCATGCTGGAGCACCGCCTTTAGTCGAGCAAATCGACCCCAGGATTTATTCTTTGTAAGCCTAGTACTTATTCTATCGTTCTCAATTGCCGAACCGCTAAGTTACGGGGACGTAAACACACGAGCATCGGTTGTCAAGCGATGTTTGGGGGGTCAAACACAGACACACAAACATATACACACACATACATACATATATATATATACGACAGGCTTCTTTCAGTTTCCGTCTACCAAATCTACTCACAAGGCTTTGGTCGGCCCGAGGCTATAGTAGAAGGCACGGGCCCAAGGTGCCACGCAGTGGGACTGAACCCGGAACCATGTGGTTGGTAAGCAAGCTACTTACCACACAGCCACTCCTACACCTATATCTACATGTATTTGTCTACAGCGACAAATGCAGTTGAATTCGGATATAATGGACACCTCGAGACCGGGAAAATGTGTCCGTTATATCTGATAGTCTGTTATAACCGAAAACAGAAATAACGTTTTCCACTAGGAAACGATTTTCCATTACGAAAATCCAGACCGGATAATTTTGTCCGCTATAAGAGATTGTCCGTTATATCCGTGTCCATTATATCCGAAGTCTACTGTATTCTCCATGACAAAACAAAGTGAATTACTTCGTTATGGGTTCACAAATGCCTCAAGCATAGTTGAACTGGTAACATGTTTGTATTTGCTTAGCACTGTCAACCCACATTATAAGAAGCTTGCAAGGGCGGCGAGCTGGCAGAAACGTTAGCACACCGGGCGAAATGCTTAGCAGTATTTCGTCTGTCTTTATGTTCTGAGTTCAAATTCCGCCGAGGTCGATTTTGCCTTTCATCCTTTCGGGGTCGATAAATTAAGTACCAGTTACGCACTGGGGTCGATGTAATCGACTTAATCCCTTTATCTGTCCTTGTTTGTCCCCTCTATGTTTAGCCCCTTGTGGGCAATAAAGAAATAAGAAACGTTAGCACGCCGGGCGAAATGCTTAGCAGTATTTTGTCTGTCTTTATGTTCTG
>NC_142928.1:5653066-5715566 GCF_046866305.1 Octopus bimaculoides | reverse complement strand
TTTGTCCCCTCATCATCGCTTGACAACCAGTGTTGGTGTGTTTACGCCCCTGTAACTTATCGGTTCAGCAAAAGACACCGATAGAATAAGTACTAGGCTTTAAAAAAATCCTAGGGTTGAATTGTTTGGCAAAAATACTTCAAGGCGGTGCTCCAGCATGACCGCAATCAAATGACTAAAACAGATAAAGGAATAGAAGAATATATGCCTTACTGGCACTTGTGTCAGTGACACATGAACAAAACATTCGAGCGAGGTCATTGCCAGTGCCACTAGACTGGCTCCTGTGCAGGTGGCACGTAAAAGACACCATTTCGAGCGTGGCCGTTGCCAGAACCGCCTGACTGGCCTTCGTGCCGGTGTCACGTAAAAGCACCCACTACACTCTGTGAGTGGTTGGCGTTAGGAAGGGCATCCAGCTGTAGAAACGCTGCCAGATCAGATTGGGGCCTGGTGCAGCTATTTGGTTCACCCAAATCGTCCAACCCATGCCAGCATGGAAAGTAGATGTTAAACGATGATGATGATGAATCCTCTGTACTATAGGCACAAGGCCTGAAATTGTGGTGGCAGGGAGGGACTATTCGATTACATCGACCGCAGCACTTAACTGGTACTTATTTCATCGACCCAGAACTCATAACGTAAAAGAGGGGAAGAAATACTGGTATGCATTTTACCCAGCGTACTGACGGATAATGGTTTCGAATTGGTGGTGGTAGTGGTGGAGGTGGTGGGGATGGTGGTGGTGGTGGTGGTGGTGGCGGTGGCGGTGGCGGTGGTGGTGGTGGTGGTGGTGGTTGTGGTGGTGGTGTTGGTTCCTTCTATTTGCCAGAGGAGCAGCATCAGGTGAGGGGGACATTACACGCACTGTTTACAATTTGTAAGGGGGTTTATTTAAGAAATAAGGAGAGAAAAAAGAAAAAGAGGAAGTAAATGAGATACAAATTATCCGAATTATGTGAACATATAGATGATGCGGTCCTCCTGACACGGGAGACCCGCCAACAAGGGCCCAAGATCCAAAATCACTCTATGAAGGTCACAAGCCCTCACCCAACTGCAGATCTCCAATCTCCAAGTGCATGCTTGGAGTAGATTCATTCACCCAAACCATTTTTACTACAGTCACACCCCGACCCCTTGATAAATTCACCACAAGGGGGCCCTTTCGTCTCCACTCACACTTTCCTATCCCGAGAGGAACTTTAAAATGTCGGACGAGTGTATATTTGAGTAAGGTCAGCCCCCAGTCTATGACGGCACTGATAATGCCCTCTACAATATGTGTGTGTGTGTGTGTGTGTGTGTGTGTGTGTGTGTGTGTGTGTGTGTGTGTGTGTGTATAAGTGCAGGCATGGCTTTGTGGTAAGAAGTTTGCTTCCTAAACTCATGGTTCCTGGTTCAGTCCCGCTGCGTGACATCTAGGACAACTGTGTCCTACTAAAGCCTCAGGCCTAACAAACCTTTCAGGGTGGATTTACTAACCGGAAACTGAAAGAAGCTTGTCATACATGTGTGTATGTGTGTGTGTGTGTATGTATGTGTGTGTGTGTGTGTGCATGAGTGTGTATGTATGTGTGTGCATGAGTGTGTTTGTGTGCGTGTGTGTTTCTGTTTGCCCCCACCGCATGACAACCGGTGTACTTGCGTTTATTACCCTTTGAATTAGCAGTTTGGCAAATACCTCTAAATCAGACCCCTTAAAAAGGAGAACACACAATGGATAATGTACTCCTAGATACACAATGTCCGAAAAAAGAAAGACTGGATGGCCACGGTTGGGATATCTAACAAAAGGAAAAGACAGTTTGGAGAATGTTTTTTCATGAAAAGAAATTGACATTACCAAGCGGTAATGTAGCCCTAGGTAGACTATGCCATGACAAAAATTCAGAATTGTCTCAGCTGGAAGATCTTTGACCATAGACTTCATGTGTCAGGGCTGACCTGGGGCTAAACAACATCCAACGCCTGGTGGGGGTGGGGGCCACATTATAAGATGACCATCTGTGTCACCCAAACTCTGCATCCACCCTTATCTATGACATCTGTCCCACCAAATGCAGTCCAGTCGGCCATCCACCCTTATCTGTAGACATCTGTCCCCTGACCCATGCCACACAGTCCATCCATTCAGCCCTTATCTTTCTCCCCGCTGACCTTTCACTCCAGTCCACCATTTACCTATCACCCTTGACCTTTGACCCCCTCTTCCCTCACATCTTTTGCATTTACAAATATTTAACCTATTTCTTTCATTTTATCTCGTCATTCATTTCTCATTTCTTCCTCTTTCATTGGTTTCTCCTCTTACGCTCTTCACTCTTTCTTTCTCTCTTTCTTTCTCTCTCTCCAGCTCTTTCTTTCACTCTCTCCCTCTCACTTCTTCCTTTTTCTTTCTGTCCATTCTTCTCTCATTCTTTCCTTCTTTTCTTCATTCTTTATCTATCTGTCTGTCTGTATATGTGTATGTATGTATCTCTCCATCCATCCATCCATCCATCCATCCATCCATTCATCCACCATCTATCTATCTATCTATCTGTCTGTCTGTCTGTCTGTCTGTCTATCTATCTATCCGTCTCTCTCTCTCTCTCTCTCTCTCTCTCTATCTCTCTATCAATCTACCTATCTATCTATTCATCTATCCATCTGTCTGTCTGTCTGTCTATCCATCTATTCATCTATCTATCTATCTCTCCTATCTATCTATCTATCTATCTATCTATCTACCGCCTCTCTCTCTCTCCTATCTATCTATCTATCTATCTATCTATCTATCTATCTATCTATCTATCTATCTATCTATCTATCTATCTATCTATCTCTCCTATCTATCTATCTATCTACACCAGTCCAGTCTGTTTACATTCCACCTCCACCCGCAATCGCTCCTCCTCGAGGCCACCAATCTCCCGTTCAATGTCTCGAACACACAAACACAGTCACCTGCCACCGATGCACACCCTCACCTAACAACATGCACGACTGATTACATCATACGTCCGCTGCAATACACAATCGCTGCACACTTTACTCACCATACACTAATACACACATCACCTCCATCCACTCCCCTTGCGCCCCCCCTTCTTTCTTGCCCAAGCTCTTTCTCTCTCTCACTCTTTTTACCATCACCACCCTCACACACATACCCCCACACACATGCATATGCCAGCTTAGATGCATAAACAAAAGCTATGCAACGCATAGACACACATAGATAGAAGTGTTCACTGCATATACACACACATGTGTACATACAAACACATATATATACATACACGTTCACACACATATCATATATGCATGTATATACATCAATCTGGGGCGGACAAAATTCCCGAGATTCTTTTCAATGGCTGATAATACCTTACCAGTTCCAGACCTGTATGGTAATTATTTAACCCACAAATGGGGCCCTAACAGGTACTACTACTCCAGGCCACGAAATTTTTTTCCCACAAGAGTTCCGGACCCCAGTTATGAACTCATTTGCATACAGCCAATCAGAGCTCAACTATCAAACTAATTTATCAGACCATAACAAGTGATGGGTGATAAGATTAGGTCACTTGGGCAAGGAATGACCATTGCTTCTTTTCTCTTTTAAGAATGCTTGTTGTTCTTGTTCTTGTTTCAACCGTGGCTGCCTCTGCCTCTGCCTCTGTGTTGTTGTTTACTTTGTAGTAAGGGGAGATGGTTGCCAGCACATCACCCTCTACCCACATCTTTACCATATGGGGCCCTAACAAAATCCAATAATAGGTATAGATGCAAAACTATCTAATTACTTGTCTCCTTCTAAAATCAGGCAAAACTTGGCCATCGGTCGACTTACAACACCGTTCTTCGTCTTCAGTTTACTTGGTAGAGTGTGTTTGTTAACTTGACAACAAGGTCAAGGTGAGCTCTGATTGGCTGTATGCAAATGAGTTCATTACTGGGGTCCGAGACTCTCGTGGGGAAAAAATATTTCACCTCCGGACCAGAGCAGACCTGGGAGTGATGACAACTAAGGGGTAACTCCACATTCCCCACAGCTCCTAGACTCCCAAGCTGGAGCCTTGCCACTGGATACAGTTTCTTGTCATACCAGGACGTATATACATGCATGCATGTACATATATATGAACATGTATATATATATATATATATACACAGGCATATAATACATTCATATGTGTATGTATATATCCAACAAGTCAGGAAGAATGAGAAGTGAGAGTATTTTATTTATTGCCCCTGTACAAGGACAATCCAAACACAAACAGGTGTTGTAAAGAACGACCGGTACAGCAGAAATGGCATGTGACCGTGGTGTCATTGTCAATCTCTCTCTCTCTCTCTCTCTCTCTCTCTCTCTCTCTATATATATATATATATATATATATATATATATATATATATACACATATAGATAGATATACACATACATATACAATATCGGAAGTATAGACTACTGAATAGATAAAGTAGAGTTTATACACACACACACACACACACACACACACACACACACACACACACACACACAGAAGAATATGAATGGACAGCTCAATTTCTATTATACATGTTTTCATAGAGTAGCCATTTATCCAGTAATACATAATATTACGTAACATTACATAATTATTTGTTAACCACACCAATTCATCAGATGATATCAAACATCTTACAAGTAGAATCAGTTTGTGAATATATTTACATCTCCGCTACCTCACACACGCGCACATGCACACCCAACTTCGTGCGTAGGCAGAGACTATGCGATGGGTATTTGAAGACCATTAATTATCAGTAGATTGCTCTCTTCAAACCAATTAAAAGGTTTTTATTTGTTTCAGATCTGCCGGAGCAGATAAAATGCTAACACTAGAAATCAAAAGACATGAAAATAAAATGATAACACTAGAAATCTTTGAATGTATACATAAAATGGTAACACAAGAAATCAAAAGACGTATAGAACATAGAAATTTAGAGATTGCCAATTTTCTGAATGTTGCAAATTCTTTATTAGCAAAGTTTGGATGGGATTGGAAGCTTCAGGCGAGGAGTTTCAACTGTATCAAAGAAAAAAATTCTAAAGATTTAAAAGGCTGTTAGAATTGGTTTTATTGAGATGGTGTTGTTTAAGACCGTTTGCAATTCCAGGAATAAAATATTATGAATTCTCACGAGAATCCTCCTTAAAACTTTATTTTTTGGTTCCTCTGGATTTATTCTACATCATTTATAACATTGCCATAATTCTGTGATCTGCGTGTGTGTGAGTGTGTGTACAGGAGAGAGAGAGAGAGAGAGAGAGAGAGAGAGAGATAGCATGCGTGGCACTGAGTGGCACCTATTATAGCTGCAGGTCAACCAAAAGCCTTGTGAGTGGATTTGTTAGATGGAAACTGAAAGAAGCCCGTCGTATATATATATACATACATACATACATAATACATATATATATATATATATATATATATATATATATATATATATATATATGTTTGCGTGTCTGTGTTTGTCCCCCCAACATCGCTTGGCAACCAATCCTGGTGTGTTTACGTCCCCAGAATTTAACGGTTTGGCAAAAGAGACCTGATAGAATAAGAACTAGGCTTACAAAGAATAAGTCCTGGGGTCGATTTGCTCGACTAAAGGCAGTGCCCCAGCATGGCCACAGTCAAATAACTGAAACAAGTAAAAGAATAAAAGGATAAAAGATTACATATATAATATGCATACATATATATATATACATAGGTGTATGTGTATATATGCATAACATACATATATGCATAGGAGTGTGAGAGAGAGAGAGAGTGTGTGTGTGTGTGTGCATAAGTGTGTAAATATATATTAAATAAGCTTTACATTTCGATTTATCTCCATATAATCTCTTGGGAATTCGAGAAACTTCGATCAGAACTTAAAAACCTAATCCCTGGTTTATGATACGTCATCAAACACAGCAGAGTGGTTTCTGTAACAAAACCTTTACAAGAGACAACTTTCTCTATTATAAAGGAAGTATCTATTTCTCAGGAAAATAAGGGTTCGTTGTTTGCCGCAAACCATCGGCAAATAATTACGCTTATTCCAGTTTTTAAAATAACTTTTGCTGAGCCTTACGCTAGTTTTAGTTTAGAGGAGTCTGCACAGGTGGCGTAGACAACAAACAGATGTATTAGTTTAATGCTTGGGAAGTGAAAAAGTCTTTAACATTTCGAGCTTACACTCTTCCACAGAAAGGAACACAGAAAGAAAATAAAGAATGTGTAGTGGCTAGCGATCTATCATGGTGAATGCCGGACAGAGGGGTCACACAGGAGAGCTAGGAAGAAGGGGAGATAAAGCATATATATATATATATATATATATATACACATACATAAATGGATACAGGACATCACCAGCAGAGTTCAAGTAACATGAAACATGTAAAGAAAGGAGGGAAAAACATGTGAAATACGTGAACAATAAGAAAAATGGATAACAAGACAAGTAAACACAGAGAAAAGACCTTTCATCAGTTGTCGGCTGTCTATCTACTCCCCATTTCGAGCATTCAACGACAATATGAGTTTTCTAAGACAGTTGCTCCCATTAATTCTAAAAGAGAATTTAGGACTTATAGAGGGTTAAAGTTGGGAACAAAAAATGACAGAGGAGACATACAAGGAAACCAAACAGAAACAAACATGGAGGGTCGTTAGACCAGAATGAGAGGAAAATAGTGAATGCTGGGAGAAATATTTTCTTTGAAAAGAGAAAAGATAGAAGAGAAACGCATCCATTTCCAAGTAAGTTTATCCATCTTATATATACATATGTATGATTGACCGTTGACTGCACACTATTCAATTTTTTTTTCTCCGTGTTTTTCTCCTTGTCTCCGTATTCTTTCTGTTGAAGAGCGTAGTTCGAAACGTCAAAGACTTTCCGTATTCCCGAGCGTCATACTAATACATCCTTTTGTTATTTACACCACCTGTCCTCGTCTGTTGTTTTTTCGTACATTCTCCCATATATATATATATATATATATATATATATGTATATATACAGAACACACAACACACACGAGGAGGTGCTGAAAAGTCCCTGGTTTTGGGTAAAATAAAATAGAGAATCAATTCTGATTCCAACATATTCTCCTCTCAGATTCACACTTATTGCGGTACTCCTTCAGTTTTTCTAAGCTCTGTAACCAGGGTGGAATCTGTGATCAGTCTTAAGTATAAGATTTAAGACGACTTGGTGTATTAACATTTATTAACTGAAAAAAATACTCGCGCTGGATGGGTGAATGGTTAACATTCAATGAATAAGTGAAGAACAGTGAACATTGTGAATGATTAACAATCAGAGAAAAAGATAAAGGGCAGTGAACATTGCGAATGGTTGACAATTGCTGAATAAGCGAACAGTGAGCAACCCTGAACACTGACTGGTTAACAATCAGTGAATAAATGAAGAACAATGAACAATGTGGATGGTTAACAATCGGCGAACGAGTGGTGTAAGTCAGTAAGTTGAATATATTCAATATAATATGATCTAGTTTCCTGTGTTTGGCAATAATATTAACGGAGATGTCTATTTTGGTGAGAACCATTTTTAGAAAATGAACCAAATATTTTCAAGACAAAGAGACAAACAGATCAATAATATATCCCAATTTAGAAGATTAACTTTAGATCGTCTCAGACTGAATTTTTCAACAAAGGAATTACATAATTGTCAGGTGAAACAATTAGAATCTTCAGGTAAAGAAAAAATAAAGAAAAAAGAAGGTCTCAAATATAGTCTGATTGGCAAAATGTCAGTATGAGAACAACAACAACAATTTCATTGTTATGGAGCATTAAAGATAAAGTCTCCTTGGTCTTGGAGAGAATTATACAAGTCTAAGTTAGTCTACTTCACCATCCCCCTCCTCCTCCTTCTCCTCTCCCTCCTCCTCCTCCTCATTATCATTCTCTTTCACACGAGCACAATCGTAAAAGCCATCTTCATCATCATTATCATCAGCACCACCATCACCTTCATCATCATTAGCAACAGCAGCACCACCACTACCACCACCGCTGCCGCCGTCACTATCATCATCGTCATCACCACCACCACCACCACCACCACCATCGTCGTCGTCGTCATCATCGTTATCCATCATCATCCTCATCATCATCATCACCATCATCATTCTCGTCCTCATCCTCATCATCACCGTCGTGATCGCCATTATCATTTTCATTACCGAAGCCACCATTGATGATTCTTTTCTACTCTAGGTACAAGGCCCGAAGCTGCTTTCTCTACTGCCCACATCCGTGCAATCTCATCAAGTTTCCCCACCTCTTTGTCCCCCACTTTTGTGTTCCAAGGTATGGCGATATATGTGAAAGATGGCAAGCTGGCCGAAACGTTAGCACGCCGGGCGAACTGCTTAGCGGTATTTCATGTCTTTATGTTCTGAGTTCAAATTCCGCCGAGTTCGACTTTGCTTTTCATCCTTTCGGGGTCGATAAATTAAGTACCAGTTGCGTATTGGGGTCAATCTAATCGACTGGCCACCCCCTCCACCCCCAAAATTTCGGGCCTTGTGCCTAGAGTAGAAAAGAATGTATGTGATCTTGATTTCCTTCATCATTTTATCCACTGCAACAATGTCTGGTCTCCTAGCACCAATTACTGAATCTCAATGGATTGTAAAATCCTAGAAGCTCCTATGCTCATTATTCTCGGGGATGCCATTTCGTTAATGGTCGTACCATTTCGGTTTTCTTTCAAAACCATACTTCTCACACAATCGCCAGTGAAAAAACCTAGCCAGGTGATCTCGCACTGTTTATTTATTTTGTCCTTGATAATCATGTCTGGTCTTCTTGCCATCATCATCATCAATAATGTGAGCGATTGAATCAAATCGTCTGTATAGGTGCAGGCTTGGCTGCGTGGTAAAAAGTTTGCTTCTCAACCATATAGTTCCGGGTTCAATCCCATGGCAAGTATCTTTTACTATAGCCTCAAGCCGACCAAAGCCCTGTGAGTGAATTTGTTAGAGGAAAACTGAAAGAAGCCCATCATATTTGTATGTGCGTACGTGTATGAGCGTGTGTGTGACTTTGTGTCTTTGTTTAACCCCCCACCACCACCAACACCACTTGACAGCAGGTGTCGCTGTGTTCACTATTCAGCAAAAGGCACCGATGGAATAAGTGCCAAGCGTTAAAGACCTTCTATCGTATATTTGTTTGACTGAAACCCTTTAAGGCGGTGCCCCAGCATGGCCGCAGTCGGATGACAGAAACAAGATAAAGAAAAACTAGAAGAAGAAGAATCTCTTAATTAACTTGATTAACCTTTAATGAATGGTAACGTTAATCGCCAATATTTTCTATGTCTTTCCACTCCAAGCGTTTATTGATATTCAGTGATAGCATAGACCTATTTTATTGACATTGTAAACATTCGATATAACAAAACTATTTAATCCATTGATTAAGGAGACACAAATTAATCGCTTTACACACGTCTAGCATTTCATTGGATCACGGCTCAAAGAATGAAGAGATAACAGCCCCCCCCCCCTATTTGGTTTACTTTCTTTCTCTCTCTTCCCTTTCAACCTAATCTTCTTTTCTCTTTTGTCTTTTTTTTTCTTTCTGCCGTCATTTCATTTTGTCGTACAAACTGAATAATTTATTTGAATTGGAGGGAAAATTTGTCAATACCGATTTCCCTTCAATGTCGTTTTGTCATCGACAGGAAGTTGAAGAAGCTCCGTTTTTATTTACCCTCAAAGCTTCTAGTTAGGTGTTACGTATATCATTTATTCTACATATATTTATATATTTATCACAAATATCCATTTATTCAGCTAATATCTTGTTGACAAGTTTTCATTTGATGCAAATCTCTTTTACACATATTTCACCGCATTTCAAATCCTCTGTGTATTTTTGTAATATACAACGTGCCTTTACTTTTTTTTCATCTGTACAATCCAAATATCACGCATTCGGTCGCCTGTTGTTTCTTTTATTCCCTCATTTCTACAATATATTTATATTTTCAATAGTGACACATGATGTTTTCTGTTTATACAAACAAATTTGCACAATCTAAGATGAAGTTGATTTATCGATTATTTTCTACTTCCTTTTGTCAAACCTGTTGCATAGTTCACGTGAGATACTTGATGGATGACTCGAGGGTGGCAGACGATAAACGTCTCTTGATACAATGTGCTACGTAACAATTCTCAAGATTTTATTTTAAACTTGGTAAAATATTTCTGAAAGGGACACATTACAATCTGCTGAAAGACATCGTGTTTAATTCAAAGACAGGAAACGTCTTACATATCTTCCTCTTTAAACGTCTTACATATCTTCCTCTTTAAACCTCGTAGAAATTTGGTTTCTTTGCAAAATCCATTTTCTTTTTAATTAAATGTAAATTCTTTTATTCCAGACAAGGAGAACCAGATAGTATCATGATCTTCTTGCGACGACACACGGCACCTAATTCTCTCTTCAAAGTCATAAGTCTGTAAGAGTTCAATGATGCGATCCAGAACGAACATCCGCCTCTTCGCTTGAAATGTTATCGTCCACCTCTATAAGGGTTAAACACCTAAAATTGTGTGCTGTTTCCCTCTTTGTCATTTATCTATTATCTTTTACATGTTTCAGTCATTTGACTGCGGCTATGCTGGAGTACTGCCATGAAGAACCTTTAATCGACTCCCGTACTTATTTTTAAAAAACCTGGTACTTATTTTATCGGGTTTCTTTTGCTGAACCGCTAAATTACGAGGACATAAACATACTAATACACACACACACACATAGATCATGTATATATATATATATATATATATATATATATATATATATATATATATATATATATATATATATATATATATATATATATATATATATATAAAATATATAAAATGAAATAAATATATAAATGGTCTTGTCCATGTATATCAGTGGTTCCCAAACTTTTTCAGGCTGCCACCCCCTTGGTTCTAAGGCCACATTCCTATTGCTTTCACCCCACTCACTATCACAGACATAGATCATTTTCAGCAGCAAAACAACAGTATTTCACAAATAAAACTTAACCTAAGTAGGCGCAGGAATGGCTGTGTGGTAAGTAGCTTCCTTACCAACCACATGGTTCTGGGTTCTGTCCCACTGCGTGGCACCATGGGTAAGTGTTTTCTACTATAGCCTCGGGCTGACCAAAGCCTTGTGAGTGGATTTGGTAGACAGAAACTGAAAGAAGCTTGTCATGTGTATATATATATATATATATATATATATATATATATATATATATATATATATATATATATATATATATATATATATATATATATATATATAAATACTAAAATGGGACAAGAACGCAAAACATCCAGACAGTTAGGTGATACAAGAAAGGGACAACAAAACATTCAGATAGACGATACAAAGAAAACAAGGACAGCACATTTGGAGTTTTCTTTCCTCAGTCGAGTTCTAGATTATCTTTGCAATTTCGGCTGGTTATACTCGAGATTGTTCCAGTCTGGCCAGCCCCAAGTAAAAACTAAGCTAAGAGCATTAGATTCCTTGGAAGAATGCAGCGAATGTATATAAAAACAAGGACAGAAAAAAACAGAGAAATGTTACACAAATACAAATGCAATTAACAGGACATGACAACGGGTGTCTTTCGACTAAGGACGAATTAAATTAAGCTGGTGTGTGTGGAAGTAAAGCCTTACTATATATACATATATAGGTGCAGGTGTGGCTGTGTGTAAGTAGCTTGCTTACCAACCACATGGCTCCGGGTTCAGTCCCACTGCGTGACACCTTGGGCAAGTGTCTTCTACTATAGCCTCGGGCCAACCAAAGTCTTGTGAGTGGATTTGGTAGGCAGAATCTGAATGAAGCCCTTCATATATATATATATATATATATATATATATATATATATATATATATATATATATATATATATATATGTATGTATATATATTTATGTATGTATGTGTGCCTGTGTTTGTCCCCCCCACCAAACATCGCTTGACAACTGATGCTGGTGTGTTTACATCCCCATAACTTAGCGGTTCGTCAAAAGACACTGATAGAATAAGTACTGGGCTGGGGTCGATTTGGTCGACTAAAGGCGGTGCTCCAGCATGGCCGCAGTCAAATGACTGAAACAAATTTAAAAAGAATACCTTGAAAAATATTTTCAAGAATATTCAAGAGATACAGGAAATAAATTGAAATTTATTTCCTGTACGCCCCCATCTCAAGAAATGGATTAGTCTGACTTTCTCAAGCATCCAGTGTATATCTAGAAAGTTGAAGATATTTTATAAAGTTATGTCTTTAATAACAGAATGCTTCAGTGATTACCAATATTAGAATATCAGGTTCCAAAACATCTGCTAAAATGGTCGGCTGTGTTGTTTGTGAAACAAAGATTTTTGCCGCCATTGTTTAAGAATCTCACAGAAGGAATTACAAGTTGGAATTGTGCCGGCAACAAAGATACGCAAAACGAGGAAGAACGTGGAATCAAAGTAATTTACTATTTCTGCAAAACAATGGAATCAGAAAAGAGGACCGAGTTTATTATCCCTCTGTGAGTGATCAAGAAAAGAATGAATGAAGTGTTTGTGTGACAGAGTGTATGTGCGTAACTATGTGTGTATGTGCGTAAGTATATGTGTGTGAGCGTATATGTACAGTACAATAGCCTCCACAGTATATGTGTATCTGTCTGTCTGCCTGTCTCTCTCTCTCTCTCTCTTTCTCTCTCTTGTTCTCTTTTTATATCCGTGTATGCATATGTATGAATTTATGTGCCTCTTAATATATGTATGAGGTTTGATCAATAAGTATCCGGACTGTTGCCATAGTAACAAAGCTAAAGCATGCAGTGTGAAACCACTTGGCAAAAATTCACCTTGAATTCTGCTGTGCATGCACACTAAGTTTTAACGTTCTCGCTCACTTCCACTGTTTACAGCAGTGCTTGGAAGGAAAGTGTGTAGTGTGTGATTGTCACATTGCCCATGACAGAGAAAGTTGTCATAGCGATACCTATACAGAAGCCTATGCAAAGTTTCAAAAACTGTATGGAGAGGGGTGCACGAGTTGCACACAAGTGTATGAGTGTTTCAGACGTTTCCAAGATGGCCGAAAAATATCGATAGTGACAAACCTTCTGGGAGACTCACAACCAGCAGAACTGAGAAAAACATCGCAGATGTGTGTGCAGCTGTGAGGGGAAATCGTCGAATCACCATCTGTGAGTTATCAGAGGATGTGCAGATTTGTTTCAGTTCAGTTCAGTCCATTACCACTGACGACTTGGGTATGAGACGCGTGTCTGCCAAGTTTGTACCAAAACTGCCCTCAGCTGACCAAAAAGACCCTCGGGTTTCAGTTGCACAAGATTTCCTTGAGTGTGTCGAGAATGATGAAAACTTTCTGGAAACTTTGCGTAGGCCTCTGAGCAGGTATCACCAAGCTTTTGGCAGAATTTGATACAGAGCATGTCCCTTAGTGGCTGACAATATGTGCATCTTTGACCACAAGCAGGAATAGTGGGGGAACATCACTGAGAGTGATTCTTTCAGGTTTGAATAATTCACCCCTGAAAACATGGGTGTTTCGTTCATCATCCTTAAGCAACCCTTATTCAAGGTCCTTTTGAGCGGAATCTGGGCCCCACCTGCAAGGTCATGTGCTGTTTATCTTGATATGAGATCACCATGTTGTGCTGAGATGCATGTGCCTGGTGTACCCTTATCAGAAGGTCATAATGGGTATATCGGTCTTTGTATATTTTCACCTCAGCGTCACTTTGATGGCGTGCGTTGCTCTCTCAGGCAACAACAACAACAACAAAGAACAAAAGGGTTGATTGCAAGAGCAATAAGAACAAAAGGGTGGTTAACAGGCATAGAAATTGAAGAGGTAAAAAGGAAAGTAGAAAATACAAATAATACTTCAACAACAGATCCATTACCCAGTGAGAACAGAGAATCACAAGAATATGATGATGACCACCAAGATATAGTGAGGATGCTGAGCCAATATATTATAGAAGACTAGGATCAAGCACACCCCAATCTGAGGTACACTGATCGACACAAGCTCAAAGTATCAGAAGGCATCAAGGAGAATATAAAGGAAATTGGAATAGAGAACCTGGTAGATAAGAAAATTGCTGTTTTTAAATCTCGCAACGTGAGATATTCAGCAACAGTACTTTGGAGTAAAGATTGTTTGCCAACATAACATGGCAGTCCTAGTTTAGGACGAATGTTGCTGTAATTTAGCCCCATGAGACATCGTCTCCAGCTGGCTACATGACACGATCTGTGTCCTTACATTTTTTTTTTTTTGGCAAACAATCTTTACTCCAAAGTATTGTTGCTGAGATTTAAAAATAGTAATTTTCTAATTTATAGATCAGTGACTAGTTGTCACTTTGAAAACTATATATTTCGAATAGCAATTTGGCAGCACTACCTCTAGCTGAACAATTATTCTGTGCTAATGAAGGGAAATAACCCAGAAATCGTGATACACTGATATTGTTTTGAGCTGAGTGGGGGTGCTAGATTCCCTTGTTTGAAAATATAAGGACACAGATCATGTCGTATAGCCAGCTGGAAACAATGTCTCCTGGGGTTAAATTACAGCAACATTCATCCTAAACCAGGACTGCCATGTTATGTTGGCAAACAATCTTTACTACAAGTATTAGATAACTGAAAAGAATGGATAGCATGGTGCCATAGGCTGGAGGTAGCGAGCTCGCTATGCATGTAAGACTCCAGGAGTTCCAACAAAACCTGTGATAAAGAGAAAATAATAATTGAAAATATATGAGAAGATATGATCTTGGTTGCAAAGGTTTTGAACAGAATAGACTTTTCCAATCAAATAGAAGGCGTCTATTTCAGGAAATAGTGAGAGATTAACACCAAGAACTGATTCCAGATGCGGAAGAAAGTAAATAATTTTGGGGAAGGATGTGGAACAGGCCGGCAAGACATAGAAACAGTGCGAAGCGGCTAACAAAGGTGGAAAGCCAACTTGCAACTGTACCAAGACAAAAGGACGTCAGAATGAATCTAAATACAGTGAGATAGAAGTTTTTGGCACCCATGCCAATGTCGTCTCCTTCATTGGACACGAAACTTGGCTTGCGAAGACCTGTTGGGGCAAGCGAAAGCGAAATTGTGATGGCACCTGTGCCTAGCGTCGCCTTCATGGCACTTGTGCCGGTGGCACGTGTAAAGACATTCGTGCGAGATTGTTGCCAGTGCCACTGGACTGGCTCCTGTGCAGGTGGCACGTAAAATACACCATTTTGAGCGTGGCCGTTGCCAGTACCGCCTGATTGGCCTTCGTGCTGGTGGCACGTAAAAGCACCCACTACACTCTCAGAGTGGTTGACGTTAGGAAGGGCATCCATCTGTAGAAACTCTGCCAAATCAGATTGGAGCCTGGTGCAGCCATCTGGTTTCACCAGTCCTCAGTCAAATCGTCCAACCCATGCTAGCATGGAAAGCGGACGTTAAAAGATGATGATGATGAAAGGACCAGGCCTGGATGGAGTAGAAGGCTATTGGCTGAAGAACTTTACAGGATTGCATGAAAGGATCGCTGCACAACTGGATGACCGCCCGCAGCAAGGTCACGTCTCTGCCTGGATGACAAGTGGACAAACGCTGCTATGCCTCAAGGATCCCTTGAAAGGGAACTTGGCATCAAATTTTCGACTTAGAGCCTATTTACCATTAATGTGGAAGCTTATGATTGGTGTCTTGACAGAAGAGTTACACAACCATTTGGAAAGTAACAATCTACTTCCTGAAGAACAAAAAGGTTGCAGGAAACAAAGTAGTAATCCGGGGCAAACCCCCCACAAAATTCCGGATTACTCTGCCACTCCCAAGGCATGGGAAAGTGTCCTCTTTCAGTTTCTTACCCCCTGCATAGAAAAGCATATTCAGGGTCGATCCATCCAGTCTCACCAGTCCTGCCACTGTCGACTACTTTTTGATAAACACACTACAAGGCATTAATGTTGAATAGTAAACATGATTAACAGATGTGTGATGAGAAGCAGTCAGTATGTATGGTTGAATGAGACATCCCTGCTTCGTTTGATTCATAGAACACATACAGGTACACATGCACTGACAAATATTTCTGTGTGCAAGGAGTGTTTGTATCTGTGTGTGTGTGCATATATATGTATGCATGCATGTATGTATGTATGTATGTATCGTTTGTAGAAATACATAAATCCAGAGAAGCACACTCTAAGATGTAGAGCAATTAATATTATTATAGTGGGGTAAGCCATAAACCGGCCTACCCAACTAAGATATATATATAGGCTTTTATTCTTTTACTTATTTCAGTCACTTGACTGCAGCCATGCTGGAGCATCACATTTAGTCGTACAAATAGACCCCAGGACTTATTCTTTGTAAGCCTAGCACTTATCCTATCAGCGTCTTTTGCCAGGGATGTAAACACACTAACATCAGTTGTCAAGCGATGGTGGAGGGACAAACACAAACAGACACTCAAACATATACATACATACATATATATATATATATATACATATATATATATCGATATCAGTGAAGAATTTCACTTGAAAAGAAGATATAAGATTGCCAGGTTTTTGTCTCTCTCACCAAGGTCAGCGGCTATCGGACGCCGACGAAGGGAAATAACCCTGAAATCCGGATCCGTTCGTGCTGCAGATGTTGGTGAGAGGGATAACTACCCTTGGCAAACAGGACACAGTCGTGTGTCGATAAGCCAGCTGGAGGAGATGTCCTCCTGGGGCTAAAAGCAACAGTAACATCCACCCCTAGGGGTCAGCCACACTTAAGTGGCAATATACTACACTTTATCGTGCAGTTACTGTTAATACTTCATTTAGAGAATTAACATTGCTTGTTTTCACCTTTTCAATATCAGTGAAGAATTTCACTGGAAAAGAAGATATAAGGTTTGCCAGGTTTTTGTCTCTCTCACCAAGGTCATCAGCTGTCGAACGCCGACGAAGGGAAATAACCCTGAAATCCGGATACGTTCGTGCTGCTGGTCGAGGTGAGAGGGATAACTCCCTTGGCAAACAGGACACAGTCGTGTGTCGATAAGCCAGCTGGAGGAGATGTCCTCCTGGGGCTAAAAGCAACAGTAACATCCACCCCTAGGGGTCAGCCACACTTAAGTGGCAATATACTACACTTTATCGTGCAGTTACTGTTAATACTTCATTTAGAGAATTAACATTGCTTGTTTTCACCTTTTCAATATCAGTGAAGAATTTCACTGGAAAAGAAGATATAAGGTTTGCCAGGTTTTTGTCTCTCTCACCAAGGTCATCAGCTGTCGAACGCCGACGAAGGGAAATAACCCTGAAATCCGGATACGTTCGTGCTGCTGGTCGAGGTGAGAGGGATAACTCCCTTGGCAAACAGGACACAGTTATATATATATATATATATATATATATATATATATATATATATATATATATATATATATATATATATATATATATATATATATATATATATATATATATATATGTATATATATATACAATGGGCTTCTTTCAGTTTCCATCTACCAAATCCACTCGCAAGGCTTTAGTCGGCCTGAGGCTATAGTAGAGTACCCTTGCCCAAGGTGTCACACAGTAGGACTGAACCTAGAATCATGTGGTTGGTAAGCAAGCTACTTACCACACAGCCACTCCTGTGCCTATATATATATATATATATATATATGTGTGTGTATATATATCATCATCATCATCATCATCATCATAGTTTAACGTCCGCTTTCCATGCTAGCATGGGTTGGATGATTTGACTGAGGACTGGTGAACCAGATGGCTGCGCCAGGCTCCAATCTGATTTGGCAGAGTTTCTACAGCTGGATGCCCTTCCTAACGCCATATATATATATATATATATATATATATATATATATATATATATATATATATAATACAAAGAATATATATACATGTATACACACATATATGTACATACTTACATCTACATGTGTATATACATGCATATCAGGGTACAGGACGTTAGAACAATAAACTACAGACAACGGAACGAACACATAGGAAAACGGAAAGCCCCTTGGAATATCCCTTCATCAGCTGTCTCTATTCTATCTAGACGTTTCGAAGACCAGACAGGACGTACTCTAGAATAGTCTCTTCCTGAGTAGTGGATCAACCAACTACACAGAGGATTCCAAGGTGGCAAACACAAACCAAGACAGGAAAAAATGGACAGTGAAAACAACATTCAAAAGCCGTACGGCCAAATGCAAATCTGAGGTAGAACGCTAGTAGTTCGTCTTGCCTTCACAGCGGCTGGAGTGAAAAGAAAGCTGACCACAGGTCACACGAGAGCAGAGAGGATGGTGGAGGGAGGAAATGGAACAAGGAGGAAGGGACAGAAGCAGTGAAGTAGAGGCCAGGACAGAAGGGTAGATAGGAAGATATAGGAAGACAGATAGATAAATAGATAGAGAGGATGGTGGAGGGAGGAAGTGGAACAAGGAGGAAGGGACAGAAGGGTTATATATATATATATATATATATATATATATATGTTAATTCTCTAAATGAAGTATTAACAGTAACTGCACGATAAAGTGTAGTATATTGCCACTTAAGTGTGGCTGACCCCTAGGGGTGGATGTTACTGTTGCTTTTAGCCCCAGGAGGACATCTCCTCCAGCTGGCTTATCGACACACGACTGTGTCCTGTTTGCCAAGGGAAGTTATCCCTCTCACCTCGATCTGCAGCACGAACGTATCCGGATTTCAGGGTTATTTCCCTTCGTCGGCGTTCGACAGCTGGTCGAGGTGAGAGGGATAACTTCCCTTGGCAAACAGGACACAGTCGTGTGTCGATAAGCCAGCTGGAGGAGATGTCCTCCTGGGGCTAAAAGCAACAGTAACATCCACCCCTAGGGGTCAGCCACACTTAAGTGGCAATATACTACACTTTATCGTGCAGTTACTGTTAATACTTCATTTAGAGAATTAACATTGCTTGTTTTCACCTTTTCAATATCAGTGAAGAATTTCACTGGAAAAGAAGATATAAGTTTGCCAGGTTTTTGTCTCTCTCACCAAGGTCATCAGCTGTCGAACGCCGACGAAGGGAAATAACCCTGAAATCCGGATACGTTCGTGCTGCAGATCGAGGTGAGAGGGATAACTTCCCTTGGCAAACAGGACACAGTCGTGTGTCGATAAGCCAGCTGGAGGAGATGTCCTCCTGGGGCTAAAAGCAACAGTAACATCCACCCCTAGGGGTCAGCCACACTTAAGTGGCAATATACTACACTTTATCGTGCAGTTACTGTTAATACTTCATTTAGAGAATTAACATTGCTTGTTTTCACCTTTTCAATGGCCACGGCTGGTCTGCTTTTCAATGTTTACCTTCACCCAGTGTAATTCCACCACCTGGCAGATTGGGTGATTTTTAGTGAAGTCTCTGTAGCAGCAAGCATTCAGGATGGATTTCCAATTTACAGATATCTTCCTGATCCGGTCTTGGAGGCTCAGTTAACACCAGCAGCTGAAGCTCTCTCTGTATATACATACATGTGTGTGTGTGCATGTATGTATATATATATATATATATATATATATATATATATATATATATATATATATATAGCTTTCATCCTGATGTCAATGACTGCACTAACGGCAGCTGTACATATTTAGCTATGAGAGAGAGAGAAGAGGGAGAAAGAGAAGAAAGGTAAGAATGAGAGGGGGGAAATGAAGAAAGGAAGAGAGAGAGGGGGGAATGAATGACTTCACAAAAGTACAGAAGCTGTTGTGTTCAGATTGTAAGAGTTGGGTGAATGGATGTAAGGGGTGGTGGTGGTGGCGGAAATAGATAGATAGATAGATAGATAGATAGATAGATAGATAGATAGATAGACAGATAGATAGATAGATAGATAGATAGATAGATAGATAGATAGATAGATGGATAGACAGACAGACAGACAGACAGACAGACAGATAGACAGACAGACAGACAAATACATAGATAAGAGAGAGAGAGAGACGAGCAGAAAGACAGATATACAAATAGACAGATAGATACATAGAAAGATAGACAAGCAGACAGACAGATAGATAAATAAATAGATAGATAGGCAGACAGATAGATAGGTAGATAGATAGACAGACAGACAAAATAGATAAATAGATAGGCAGACAGACAGACAGACAGATAGATAGACTAACAGACAGATAGATAGATAAATGGACAGATAGATAGAATCTTAACACTCCAACTGTAAAAGAGTATCACCTTATTACTGGTACCTTTTCTCTCTGTCTGTCTTCTGTCTGTCTCTCTCTCCTTCCAGCTGTCAGATCTTCGATGCTCCACTGGCTCAAGGATGTGAGGGCTAAGAGTGTATCTCTCTCCACGCGTCTACATTTACACCTTTAACAATTAACAATACCAAGTGTAACACTCTTTCAAAACTCGTTCGCCAGTGATGGCCATGTTTCGTTCATAGACATCAATTGCATCAATTATTTCGGTCAAAAACATAAAGAATATATTTTGTCTGATGCTGGATTACTTCAATATATTATCTGATTCTGCAAACACTCGTTTGTCTTGCAGACATTTGTAGAAATAACCAGACGACAGCCGATCACCAACGGACAGACAGCAGTTGATTCTTTAAACAAAATGCTTTCCGTTTTCTTTTTTTCTTTTTATAAAAGAGGATAATAATGAAAAGTTACAAGACAAGCTTATGTCATTTTCTAACTACCACCAAAGTTGGCATCACCATCACCATGTCATAAGTGCTTGCGACTGATGGCAAAGGTTTTCTTCCATCTGTGTGAGTGGCTTGTGTTACCTTTTATGAAAACTGCAAAAATTCGAAGTGAACAATCAATCGTAGTTCCTGACATCACGTGACTATGTGATCGAGCAGACTATCGGATGTTGTTGTATCTCACTGGTCACAATGCGCCTCACATTCTTTTAGCTTTCGAAGGATACCACTCTGCTGGTTAGGTGAGCAGGCCAACATTTTCCCTGATCAGAAGGCTATTCGGTCACAAGGTTAGCAATTTACAGCAGCGAACATCGTGAAGTGAAGTGTTTTGCTCAAGAAGATAACGCGTCGCCTGGCCTGGGAATTGCACACAAGGTAGTTCTGCTTTATCTCTCTACTACATTCTTCTCCCTCAGCCAACTCTATATTGGTTGCTCAAGACAGCAACAATTTATTCACTTGGACACCAACAAAAAGTTACACAATGAATATCGTTTACCCTGAGGTGATTCAAGATCGACAGCTTTTCAGTTCTAGGTTCTGTTATCATTAAAATTTGGATATTTTAAAATAAAATATAGATATTTTGAAATAATTATGAGAAAAATAAAATTTATTGTTTGCTAATCTGAATAAGAACAGCAGTAACCCGGGCAACGCCGGGTAATTCAGATAGCGTGTATGTATATGTCAGTGTGTGTGTGTGTATATATATATATATATATATATATATATAATCTGTATATTTTCATGCTTTCAACGAGCACTTTATTACGTGTAAGATTTTCCCCCTATCTCCCCTGTTCTCGACAGACCGTTGCATATACGTTACCCTAACTTTAGCTGAACAAAAACGTTGTAGAGACGAATGATATTCAAAGCATCCACTTGGGCAAGTGTCTTCTACTATAGCCTCCAGCCAACCAAAGCCTTGTGAGTGGATTTGGTAGACGGAAACTGGAAGAAACCCGTCGTGTGTGTGTGTGTGTGTGTGTATGTCCCCCCCCCCCCGGTCATCACTTGACAACTGATGCTGGTGTGTTTACGTTCCCGTAAGTTCGCAGTTCGGCAAAAGCATCCGATAGAATTAATACTAAGCTTACAAAGAATAAGTCCTGGAGTCGATTTCTTCGACTAACACCCTTTAAGGAAATCAGTAAAAAAAAAAAATGGGCAACTGGGAGGCCCCGGGACCAGATGGAGTTCAAGGCTACTGGATCAAAAGATTTGGTGAATGTCATGCACGAATAGCTGCGCAACTGAACACCTTGTTAAATGCCGACCAAGTAACACCAGAGTGGTTGACAATGGGTAGGACAGTGCTGTGCCTGAAAAACATCGAAGAAGCCAATACGGTAGACAATTAGAGGCCGATATCCTGTTTGACACTTATGTGGAAGTTATTGACTGGAATAGACGCAGAGTCAATGTACGAACATCTGGGGAAAAAATGGAGTCCTGCCACATGAGCAGAAAGGCTGCAGGCGTAAGTACAGAGGTACCAAGGATCAACTCCTAATAGACAAAACTGCACTTAGAGACTGCAAGAAGAGGAAAAACTAACTTAGCCATGTCGTGGATCGACTGTCGTATGACGTACGATATGATCCCACATTCTTGGATTATGGAATGTATGAACCCACTTAGTATTGCATCAAATGTTGAGCGATTGTTTGGAAAAGTATGACGCATTCGAGGACGGACCTGAGAGCATTCGGAAGAAGTTTAGGGACAGTAGAAATTAGGAGGGGCATCTTCCAAGGGGACTGCCTGTCCCCACTGATCTTTGTACTGTGCTTGATACCACTAACAATGATTCTGAGGAAAGCAAAAGCTGGGTATGTATTCAAAACCACCAACAAAAAGTCAGCCATTTGTTATTCATGGATGACCTCAAACTTTATGGTAAAGCTAAATCCCAAGTCAGTTCCCACGTTGATACGGTGTATAACTTCAGTGCTGATATCAGTGCTGATGGAGTTTGGACTGAGAAAGTGTGGTGTGTTAGTCTTGAAGAGAGGCAAAATTAAATGTATGGATGGGCTAACAATACTGTCGGGGGAGGTTATGAAGCAGATAGAAGAGATGGGCTATAAGTACTTGGGGATATTGGAAATGGATAAATTGATGGAGAAAGAAATGACAGAAAAATTTAAGGTTGAGTACTCGCGCAGACTGAGACTGATCCTTAAGTTGAAATTAAATGGATGGAATAAGATCGAAGCTATCAATACCTGGGCGGTTTCACTCCTTAGATATGGAGTAGGGGTAATCGCATGGACGGTAGACAAACTAAATAGCTTAGACAGAAAGACAAGGAAGTTGCTGACTAGATATGGGATACTCCACCCAAAAAGTGAGACAGGCAGACTGTATGTACCAAGAAAAAGAGGGTAAAGAGGACTTATTGGATGTGAACACAGCATTAGAGCAAAAGAAAACAACATAGCATGGTATGTAAAAGATGCCACTGAACCGCTATTATTAGAAGTAAGAAGGTCAGGCTTGTGTAGGATGAAAGATTGCAAAGATAAAGCACTATACAAGAAACTGAAAACGAATGAAACTGAAAATAGGTGGGTAAAGAAAAGAATGCATGGACAATTTCATAGGGATGTTGAAGATAAGACAGATAAAGAAAAAAGATGGCTGTGGATGACTAAAAGTGACTTAAAACCGAAAACGCAAGCACTAAGAACAAACTATATAAAATACAGAATAGACAACACAGCAGAAAGTGATAAGTGAACAAAACAGTGAAACCGTATGGCATATTACCAGTCAATGTACACCACTAACCCAGAAGGAATATAAGAGACGCCATGACAATATAACAAGGCTTGTCCATTGGACACTTTGCAACAAGTATGGATTTGACGAAGCAAAAAATTGGTACGACCACAAACCTGAAGGCATCGTCTAAAATAGAAATGCAAAGATCCTATGGGATTTTATGATTCAGTGCGACCATGAGATAGAGAATAGGAAGCCAGATATAGTCTTAATTGAGAACGAGAACAAACTATGCTGGATCATAGATATAGCATGCCCAGCTGACAACAAGGTATGCGATAAGGAAGAAAGAAAAGTCGAGAGATATAACAGGTTAGCTTGGGAGGTTAAGCAGTTGTGGTTGATGAAAAAGGTGGTAGTAGTACCAATAATTGTCGGAGCCCTGGGAACAGTGGGCAAAAGTTTCGAGAAGTACATGGAACAAATAGGGGCTGCAATCAGGGTGGAGCACTTGCAGAAAACTGCACTGCTTGGAACTGCTCGAATACTCTGGAAGGTGCTCGAAAAATAAGAGGTGTTACCTTAGTTCACTGGTAGCGAACAGCTGACACCGTAGTACATCTCCAGCGTTAGAAGTTGTGCAAAGGTAATGATGATGATGATGATGATGATGATGATGATGATGATGATGATGATGATGATGATGATGATAATAAATGCCCTGACACAGTACCAAGTAGTGACTTTCATGGCTTCTTATCTTAACTGATTGGAAGTGTTATATACATTGCCTTGTCTTCGTATAAAAGATGGCCTACAGCAAATATTCTGCTCAATACCATAGATTTGCTTGTCAGTTGTTTGACCTTGACCAGTTGAGCATGTCCCTTAGTGGCTGATAATATGTGCATCTCTGATCACAAGCAGAAGTACTGGGGGAGCATCATAGCCATGTGTTGAGAGAAATTATTTGGGGTTTGGATAATTCACCTTTGGAGACATGGGCGTTTCGTTCAACATCCTTAATCAACCCTTATTCAGGGCCCTTTTGAGTGGGGTGGGCTACTCAACCTGAGGAAAATTCTAATTGGACCCCCACCTGCAAGGTCATGCGCTGTTTATCTTGATATGAGATCACCATGTCGCGCACATATGGTTGTGATGCATGTGCATGGTGCACCTTTATCAGACGGGTAGTCATGATGGGTATACTGGGCTTCGTATATTTTACCTCAGTGTCACTTTGATGGCATGCCCTGCTCTCTCATTCAATAATAATAATAATAATAATAATAATAATAATAATAATTTTAAAACTCCCTGATGCTGCTAGATATTCCTTGTGCTACACCGTTTGAGAGCTTCTGTTGAGGGTTTTTGTTTAGTCTTTTGGTTAAAGATAGTCGCAAAATTTTTTAGCTGCTTTGAACCTTTTTCACTGAATCTCATTGGAATGAAAAGGATGGTTTCTTTATTTCCATTTCTGAAGATTTTGGATGAGAAAATTTGCTGCAAAAACTCCACACATTATAATTTAAAATTCTATTATTGTTATGATTTTCCTGGCTATGATCTTGTTTGTCTTTCTATTCCATAATAAGGACGAACCAAATCTTACAACGGTCACATAACGCCATTTTTCCAATGTCCTTCCTCTTTGATATTGAAATATGCTTCCGTTTGATGTAGCACCGTTTAATACAGGATTAATACAACGAAGCTACGCCATTAATCATTTAATTATTCAATAATTTTGTACTGACAAACCTCAGTATCAAACGTTTGAAACACGGCATTTCGATACATGTTAACCTAATTCAGAAACTTCAAAGCGTTACCCACCAAGCCTTTCTAATAACATCAAGCAAATTTAGCGCTCTTTAAACCTTATTATTTATTCATGATTATTCAAATGTATCAGTGACGAACAACACATTTCGGTGCACGGGATTTTGAAATCCAACTGTTATGAAATGATATCTTAGATGGTGGTTTTCCGATGTAGCTTCACGAGGTTGTCAAGTAGCTAGACTTTACTAATGTCTGTAATACAGTGGGTTCCTAACCTGTGGTCCACAGCCCCTGGTGGTCCGCAAAGGTAGTACTGGGGATCCGTAAAGGTAGTACTGGGGATCCAAACCTGGAACTTAACTATGGTCTGTCCATAGCACTTTAGCACTTACTCAGCATTACCTGACACCTTTGGGTCTTATTGACACCATAATCTCTCATAACCTCTCTATATAGAGATAGATAGATACAGAGAGAGAGAGAGAGAGAGAGGGGGAGGGAGATAGACAGATAGGTAGAGAGACAGACAGATAGATTGATAGATAGGTAGATAGATAAATAGATAAATAGAGAGAGAGGGGGAAGATAGACAGATAAGTAGACATACAGACAGATAGATAGATAGATAGATAGATAGATAGATACACAAACACACACATGCACGCGCACACGGCAGGCGTCCACACAGTTTCCGTATACCAAATTCACTGACAAGGCATTGATAGTCCTGAAACCTTAGTAGAAGACAGACAAGATGTTGCGCAGTGGGACTGAACTCGGAACCACGTAGTTGCAAAGCGAGTCTCTTAACCAGAAAGCCATCCTTACACCAAATATGAATTGGCCAAAATAGGAGCCAATTGGTTTCCAATTAATTCTTTGATATCTTCAACATATTGCCAGACACGTTTTCAAACACACATGCGCGCATGCAGAGAGAGAGAGAGAGAGAGAGAGAGAGAGAGAGAGAGAGAGAGAGAGAGAGAGAGAGAGAGAGAGAGAGAGACTAAAGTGTTACCTGTATTATTATGATTGGTAATTCTCGAAGTCTACATTTTTGCCACCATTGGCAATATCAGGAAATACACCTGCAATGATTATTCGTTTCTGCTCTCGGAAACAAGACCCGAAATTTTGGGGGAAGGGACCAGTCGATTAGATTGACCCCAGTACGCAACTGGTACTTAATTTATCAACCCCGAAAGGGTGAAAGGCAAAGTCGACCTTGACGGAATTTGAACTCAGGACGTAAAGGCAGACAAAATACCACTAGGCATTTCGCCCGGCGGGCAAACGTTTCTGCCAGCTCACCGCCTTACACCTGCAATAACTATTATCCGACTTTTATCACATTTCTTTGTGCCTACATAAAATGAAAGGAAAACTAAATTACAAAAGAATCATATTCAAATTTCCTTTTTGTATAACTCCCCCCAAAACCTATTGCCATTTACTCTCTCCCTCCCTCTCTCTCTCTCTTCGTGCTCCCCCGACTCTTTTCTCTCTCATTGTATGTTTGTGCGTATAACTTTGCCAGCCACCAAGCCAAGTATGTGCACTCATCCTACACCCCTCTTGTTAATTCCTTCTCTCTCTTTCTCCCTCTCTCTCTGTATCTCCCTGTTACTCTTTCTTTCGCTCTCTCTATACAATGTAAAGCGTAACTGGAGAATTTACCCAATCAAGCAACCAACCAATATTTATATCGGCTGTTATAAAATTTATATAGGCGTGGCCCTGAAGTAAGAAGTTTGCTTCTTAACCACATGGTTCCCGGTTCAGTCCCACTGCATGGCATCCTAGGCAATTGTCTTCAACTATAGCCCCGTGCCGATCAAAGTCATGTGAGTGGATTTACATACATACATATGAAAATGTTAATATGTATCTATATGTGCGGGTCTTTGTGTCTGTGTTTGTCGCCCACCACCGCTTGACAACCGGTGCTGATGCGTTTACGTTCTCGTAACTTGGCGGTTCGGCAAACGAAACCGATAGAATAAGTACAAGGCTACAAAAAAAAAAAGACTGGGTCGATTCGATCAAAATTCCTTCAAGGCGGTGCTCCAGTATGGTCGCAGCCAAATCACTGAAGCAAGTAAAAGATAAACACACACACACACACATTTAAGCTAAGAGATAATTAGGATCTTGTCCAAAACGGGGGGTACCAGTATTTTCTTAACGAAACACTTTGAAACTTGGGACACTGGTAGAATGTGTCATATAAAACATCTTTTTCTCTTAGTCTTCTTAACAAAAAAACGTACATCGCAAGTTATTTCATGTTAAAGTTGTTGTATTTCTGTAATTTCAACCAATGACTGACGTCCATTCAGCCGTAAAAAATTAAGTGCTGACTACGTAAACAAACGATTCTCAAACGATTCTGGCGGTGATAAAATTATTATTTCCTTGTCAAAAAATGGCTGAAGCATATTGGCAGTAGCTAATAAACCTTTCTATTATAGGCACAAGGCCTGGTTTTTGAGGGAAGGAGCAAGTCAATTAGGGTTAGGGTTAGGGTTAGGGAAAACGAACACACGTGTGTTGCCTCTCTGCAAAATGTCAGAAGTAATGGAGATTAAATACGCTTTACACCGCTTAAATTGCCAAAGGAGTAAGTATAAACAGCTGAATACTTGTCAGTGATTGGTTGAAATTATCGAAATAAGACAATTTTTTACATGAAATAAATTCGAATACAAAAATGTTTTTCTGTTCTATAACACAAAATAGATAAGTATACGAAGTTTGAAAGTCTTTCGGTACCAAAAACACTACATAAAACATAAATGAAAACTGGTGCCCCCGTTTTGAACAAGATCCGATAATTATACATATATAGACATACACGTGTGTGTGTGCGCGCGCGTGTACACACACACATACACCCACGACAATATTCTCATGAGCAATTCTAAATTGGTCGACAATTACAGAGATAAAAGCCACAACATTCTGATGATGGAATAGAGGAAGATGGAGGGGGGCGTATGGGTCAATTTAGTGCGTTTCACGGACTTTTAGTTAAAGTTTCATCAAAACGATTCTAAAAAATTAAAAAAATAATAAATAAATGATATAAAAACAAAGAGGATATTTAACACGCATCGCATCCATCATATGATGATTATTAATTATTAATTATTATTAATGAATGAGAGAGCAGCGCAGGCCATCAAAGTAACACTAGAGTACAATTATACGAGGCCCAATATGCCCATCATGACTAGCAGTCTGATAAGGGTACACCAGGCACTATTGTTATTATTATTAAATTGATATATGAATCGATCTAGTGTTCAAAATATAAGAGGAAATGTTATATTGTTGTCACTTTACAACAGATGGTGGTGATGGCGGCTATGGCGGTGGTGTTGTTGGTGGCGGTGTAGTGATGCTGGCGTCGGTGACTTACAATAATTTCATTCACAACCTGAAACTGAAATTCTGTTGTTCGAAGCCGAACTGTTTCGCTTATCCTCGCACTCTGTATAGGCGCCACCACTACCACCACCGCCGCCGCCGCCCGCTACCACCACCACCACTACAAACACCATAGCAAACTGCGTCACTATCATCATCATCATCGTAATCATTATCACCATCGCCATCACCACCATCATCATCATCATCGTCATTGCGACGATGCATGGCTAACTGCTAGTCTTTTCAAAAAAGAAAAACACATCTCGGCAATATGATTCCTAGAAACATTAGCTGTGAGTCCGGAGTCTTAAAGGGACTTGGGACATGCTGATGCAGTCGTGGACTCACTGGACAAGGCTGGTTGGTGCTGCCCCGATATCAGAGCAAGAGGACAAAGGTTCATGTCTTCGAGTCTCTGGTCTTCCCTATTCTTCTCCATAGTTGTGAAACTTAGACACTGTCGAGGGCCTTAAGAAACCTCCTGAAATCCTTTGGTACAACGATGTTTCGCAGGATAATAGGTTACCGTAGTCGGATTTCGTAACCAACCAACGACTCTTCTCAGAAACTAGTCCATGTTTCTTGTATGATTCAGGAACGCTAGTTCAGACTGTTTGGCCATGTTGCCCTGTTTTCCCAGTTAGACCTGCTTACCGTGTTCTTTTCTCTGAGGATCTGGCTGGGTTAGTTGGCTTGTGCTGGTCGACCATATGCCAAAGAGTCACAACGGATGAGGATATATCTTGCGGAGATGGAGACTGGCTGCGACACTTCTCGGAAAGTTGCCCGAGACGATCCGAGTTGTAGACGACCGTGCGACCAAGGAGATAGTGACGAAGCAAGCTATTTAAGAGGAAAAATCGGCTTACAGAAGGGTTTAGAAAAAACCGTTCCACGTGACCTTATCGGAAGGCTATGATTGGTTGGTCTGCAGACTGGCGCGAAACAGAACTGGAGACAAAAGCGCGCTACTACCAACCAATCAGAGTGGACACAACAGGGTCCAAAGACGCGGCCGAAAGCTAGATGTTATCTGCTACGTTCGCATTTGCATGTATATAACCCAGAGAGACGGTTCGCTACAGAGTATATACCAAGAAATGGTGGATGTAGCAACGTGCTGCAATGGCGCATGCCTCCATACCTGACCTGATCGGGGTTTAAATCTTGGTACAGATATATGACAGCCAATTGCCCTACCCTTAAGTTCCCACACTAACTACAACAACCAGTGCTTTCTCTCCAGCATTCGATCTTTCTCTCAGTCTTTCCTGCAGTTGTCGATTTATAACTGTTCGGTTAAGACATCAGTGACATCAACCTCATCAGCGTTGTTCGAAGGTCTTTGAAAGCTATGGGCGTAGCCCCTTTCTTTAAACATGGCAAATGAAAAATATATAAAAATTCACATTAAACATGCAGAAGACATTTGTCACATAAGGAACTCAGAACGCATGCGCACGTATTACGCAGGCGCAAAGAACATACATATATAACGTATTCGCTAACACCGAACTACACGCTGCTCATGCGCGAAGAAAATGCCCGCACTACGCATGCGCGAACAACACACTCACATACACACGTCATATACGCGCAAACAAGACATACTGCACAAAGCAAAACACACATTACGCATGCGCAAATAATATTCGCACATAAAGCGTATGCGCAATCAGCACGTGCAAACTACGCATGCGCAGGCAACATATACAAACACATATATATATATATATATAACACGCGCAAACAACACATCCACACTACGCATGTGCAAACAATACATTGTAAACAACACAACCAACGGGGGAGCTATGTGGTTGTTCGATCTGCTAGAAATAACAGCCAAATCTCTCTCAAATTTTTAAAGGAGACATTGAACAACACAAACTCTAACGTACAAAAAGTCAGTGTTGCCATGGCTGGAATGCCTCTGATAATAGGTCTTCAAAATCAAATATACTAATACAGAACATTCATACACACATACTGACATCCAACACACAGAACATGCACACACATACATGTACACATACATACACACACGAGCGCGCGCACACGAAAAAGTGTACATGTGTGTGTGTGTGTATATATATATGTATGTATATATATATGTATGTATGTATACATATACATCTCTTTCTGTCTCTCTCTCTCTCAATACACCTTGTTCGTTGTTCGCTCACCTGTCTCTGTCTTGTTTTTTGTTGTGTACATTTTTGTATCATGTGTGTGTGTGTGTGTGTACACTTAGATACTCATACAGAGACACTGTGTGTGAGAGAGAAAGAGAGAGAAGACAAATCTAAGTGCCTAATTATACGCACAGAATATAACCAAAAATTACATACACAGATATATATATATATATATATATATATATAAGTGTTTACGCATACACATGATATGGACACAATCAAACACACATATAAACGTGACTATTATATATATATATACATATATACATTGTGTGCGTGTGTGTGAGAGAGAGAGAGGGTGGAGGGAAAGAGAGAGAAAGAAGTAAGGAATATCGGGAGAAGTAGGCCAAAGAGTTAACGAAATGAGATGAAAAGATTTCTCCGAAGCTTTTAGTCTTTCACTGACGTCAACATTTCCCAGCATGCAGCAGCGTTAGTTCTACTTCGACAGATGGATGATTCATAGATATTTAGTGGGGCGGGGGAGAGGGGAGAGGAGGTGGAGAGAGAAAAAAAGGAGGGGGAGAGGGGAGGAGTGGTTAATCTAGGGTCCGTCATCAGTTGTACTGCTGCTGCTGCTAAAGGTGATGATGATGATGATGATATTTGCAATCATCCATAAACGTGATCATTACGGTAAACATAATCATCGTCATCAGCATCATCATCATCATCTTCATTATCGTAGTCGTCGTCGTCGTCAACACCACCACCAGCATCATCGCTGCTGTCACAATGACGTCGTCGTCCTCTGCATCATCATCATCATCATCATCACAATTAGTATTGGTGAAGATGGAGACGGCGTGACAGAAAGACAGGGAATGCCAACTAAAGGTACTCTGGTATTTATACACACACACACACACACACACTTGCAAACAAACACACACACAAGTATATACATATACACACGCATACACATTTACACACAGTCATACACATATACACATGCATACACACAAAGCACACACATGCATATACACACAAAGCACACACATACATGTATATACGCACACATACATATAAAACCATTCGCACACACCCTAATAACACCCTAAACACTTATGGTACCATCAGTAACAACAAACTCACCCAACCCACCTGGATGATCAAGCTCCAATATTTGGTAAACCGACCCCCACCTCATTACATTCTTCCAGCAACCTCTCCTCCACTGTTTTACCCCCTATATACATATATAACATATACAATGCATATAAACGACCCCACTCACTTTAAAGCCAGGGTTCTCAGCACTTTTTTATCTATGAACCCCTTTGATAACAATTTCATTCTTGTGGACCCCATAGCCATTCGATGTTCAAAACCTAATTTTACATATACAGCGATATCTTGCAGTACGAGTTTAATTTGTTTCATGACCAAGCTCATTTTACAATTTAGTCGTTTTACAAATCAATTTCCCCCCACCCCACTCCTGCATTGAAATTAACTAAAATATAATTAATCTGTTCCACCCCCACCAAAAAAAAGCACTTAAAAATATTTTTTTAGGTGTTTTAAAACAGAAAAAGTGTAGTTACAAGTCAAATGACAATTATAAAAAAAGAGAATGCAAAAGAATTATGTAAACTGGTTTTATTAACTGAATTGCCTTTAAAGATGGGACGATTTGTGTGCTTGTACTGCTGATCTTCGCTTGTACTTCAAGACAAAAATTTGCAAAAGTCTCATCTCATACAGCAAATTACTCACCAATGGTGCACTCGTTCTGCGAGGTTCTACTGTATTTCTTTCAAAATTTCTATTCTGTTTTTCACCCATTAAACGTTTGTAGGTGGAACTATGTAAAATGTGAAAGAAACATCGTCGCTGTTTCTTGCAATAAATGCGTCGAAAGCAAGACTTTTTCATGAACCCTTAAAATACTACAGTGAATCCCCAATTTAATATCTTGCTGTTTGAATCCCCTCGCCCACCAAAAGAAATCTTATTTGGTCCCTCAGTAGCTATGTGGACCTGGTTGAGAACCTTTGGCCCCATGAACTGTAGCTTTGTCCCTTCACCAAACAGGGCATCCTACAATTAGATGAAGGTAGGTATATCAAATACCGTACGACATAAAGTTCTGATTTTTATCTGTTATCTTTTACTTGTTTCAGCCATTAGACTATGGCCATGCTGCAACACCACCTTCAAGAATCTTGAGTCGAATGAAAGGATCCCAGTACTTTTCTTTTTAAGCCTCAGAATTATTGTATCAGTCTCCTTTGCTGAACAGCTAAGCGATGGGGACATGAATACACAAACATAGTTGTCAAGCGGTGATAGGATACAAACAAAGACACACACACACATATATGCACACACGCATATGTGGTTGTATAAAATTTGATGAGTCACTAAAAAAAAACAGGCAGCCATATTTTAATTGAGTGGGAGGTCATATTTTTTTTTTTTAAATTAAATACAGTATTAGATTCTCATATCAGCCACCTTATCAATCTGTTTCATACAAGGGACAAGTATGTTTTATACAAGGGGCTAGTTTCATACAATCTGTTTCATACAAGGGACTAATATGAAACAAATCAGTCTTTCTGATGATTGCAGGGTTTCCCCCAACTCCTGGTATGAAACCGATTGTACTATATTATCATTTATTATCAGGAGTAGCTGTGTGGTAAGTAGCTTGCTTACCAACCACATGGTTCTGGGTTCAGTCCTACTGCGTGGCACTTTGGGCAAGTGTCTTCTACTATAGCCTTGGGCTGACCAAAGCCTTGTGAGTGGATTTGGTAGACAGAAACTGAAAGAAGCCCATTGGCCCTCGTGCCGGTGGCACGTAGAAGCACCCACTACACTCCCGGAGTGGTTGGCGTTAGGAAGGGCTTCCAGCTGTAGAAACTTTGCCAGATCAGATTGGAGCCTGGTGTCGCCTCCTGGTCCGCCAGTCCTCAGTCAAATCGTCCAACCCATGCTAGCATGGAAAGCGGACATTAAACGACGATGATGATGGTGATGATGTGTATGTGTGTGTATATGTTTGTGTGTCTGTGTTTGTCCCCCCAACATCGCTTGACAAACGATGCTGGTGTGTTTACATCCCTGTAACTTAGCGGTTCGGCAAAAGATACCAATAGAATAAGTACTAGGCTTCCAAAGAATAAGTCCTGGGGTCAATTTGCTCGACTAAAGGCGGTGCTCCAGCATGGCCGCAGTCAAATGACTGAAGCAAGTAAAAGAGTAAATAAAATACCTACCTCAGAGTGGCTAGTGGTGTATAATATGATCAACATAGACAAATACAAGCATAGGAAATATCATGCAACATAAATTCCTGATTCATTAAAAACCATCTCTGTGTCTTTGGAGAACAGCTCTATATAAGAAAGGGAGATAATCCTGAGGATCAAGATTTCTCTAAAGTTGATATGCCATTCAGGAAAAGAACAGGTTTACTGTCTGGATATAAGCAGATAGTTGTGGGTTGATATTTCAGCCTCTATATGCGTTATCAGCACGGCAGTTATCCTTCCCTGTCACTAACAGCCAAGGGGGTGGGGTAGACATATACAGAAAGAGCAGAACACACTTACGACTTATATAATTATCTCTCCTTCTCATATGGCGCCGTTCTCAAATGCCATTTGGTAATAGGGACACATTCTTTAGAAGTGGAAATAATTTAAAATAAATCAAGAATTTATATTCTATAGTATTTGATATACCTGCATTTATCTATGATATTCCAGTCGTTGGTTGCCGTGGATAGGATTGCTTGTAGAGTCTTCTGCCATTTACTCATTCTTTCATGGTATTGCTTGTTCATCTGTATCATAAGCAGGTGTTTACATTGTTCCAGGTTTATTGATTTTGTTAGGTCATCTTCTCTTGTCTTTTATTGCTTCTAACTTTGCTTGATCTGTTATGGTAGTCGTCATCGTCATTATTATTATTATTATTATTATTATTATTATTACTATTACTATTGTTTGTTGTTAAGTGCTGAGGCTATCTCTTTTTGTTGTAACTGTATATTTCGTTGAACGTTGCTATGGTAACATCTATGGTCTTCATTTCATTTTGTAGTTTAATTCTTTTTTCCTTTGTGCTTTCTATTAATTCGTTGTTATGCTATACTCGTTTCATGTGTGCTGAGTCCTGTAGTAGTCTCACCGTTTTCAGGGATCGTTCATTGTATGTGGTTGTCTTGTCTTTTGTTGTGGTACTATTATTAGTCAGTGAAAGGTCAGGTATTTTTTTGTGTGTAGATGGTTGTTTATGTGAAGATGGTTGTTTAGTTTGATTTTCAATGTTTTCTTCTTAAAAGGTTTATTTCAATTTTTGGCAGTTTGTTATGTGTTTTTATAAATCTCCGTACGTTTGCTACTATGTTCGCATTAACAGTTTCTTCACTTCTTCATTTTGCTTTCCGCAGATACAACAACTACCCCCACCCCCTCACAAAAAAAAACTACTACTACTACTACTACACTGAACGGATGAAAGGCAAAGTTGACCTCAGCAGAATTTGAACTCAGAATGCAAACACTGATGAAATGCTGCAGAGCATTTTGCCCGATGTGCTAATGGTTCTGCCAGTTCACCATCTTAATAATAATAATGATTCAGTATGACCATGAGATAGAGAACAGGAAGCCAGACATAGTGTTGATTGAGAAAGAAAACAAACGATGCTGGATCATAGATATAGCATGCCCAGCTGACAACAAGGTATGCGATAAGGAAGAAAGAAAAGTCGAGAGATATGACAGGTTAGCTTGGGAGGTCAAGCAGTTGTGGTCGCTGAAAAAGGTGGTAGTAGTACCAATAATTGTCGGAGCCCTGGGAACAGTGAGTAAAAATCTCGAGAAGTACATGGAACAAATAGGGGCTGCAATAAGGGTGGAGCACTTGCAGAAAACAGCATTGCTTGGAACCAACCAAATACTCCGGAAGGTGCTTGAAAAATAAGAGGTGTTACCGTAGTTCACGAGTAGTACATCTCCAGCGTTAGAAGCTGTACAAAGACAATAAAATAATGATGATGATGATGATGATGATGATGATGATGATCCTTTCTACTAAAGGCACAAGGCCTGAAATTTGGCGGGGACAAGTCGATTACATCGACACCAGTGTGTAACTGGTACTTATTTTATTGACATTGAGAAAATGAGGGGCAAAGTGGACGCTGCAGCATTTGAACTCAGAATGTAAGGACGGACAAAATACCGCTAAGCATGTTCTCCGGCATGTTAACCATTCTGCCAGCCCACTTCCTTAATTCTTTCTAACTTTGGTACATAACCGCAGTTTTAGGAGGAAGAGTAAGTTGATTGCATTGACCCCAATGTGTAATTGGTACTTATTTAATCGACCCCAAAAGGATTAAAGGCAATGTTGACCTCAATGGACTTTGAAATCAGAAAGTAAAGAGTCACATTTTACATGCAAGTAAAATCAAAGGTTTCAGGTTGATGAGATGATATTCATTATACATAAATTGGAAAAATACAACTGGCAGAGAGGATTCTCTTTTCTGATATTAGCTTTTCTACAAATATAGGAGCATCTGAAACTAATGGATGCCTCTACATTGGAATATTTTCAGCAATTTGAAATGCTATGGAAGACTAAAAGTGATTTAAAACCAGAAACGGAGGCTCTAATCTGTGCTACCCAAGAGCCAAGCATTAAGAACCAATTGCATCAAATACAGAATAGACAACACATCAGAAAGTGATAAGTGCAGAATTTGTGGACAAAATGGTGAAACCGTATGGCATATTACCAGTCAATGTACGCCACTAGCCCAGAAAGAATATAAGAGACATTATGACAATATAGCAAGGATTGACAATTGGACACTTTGCAACAAGTATGGACTTGAGAGAACAAAAAAGTGGAACGAACATAAACCCGAAGGCATCATCGAAAATGATAATGCAAAGATCCTATGGGATTTTATGATTCAATGCAACCATGAAATAGAGAATAGGATTTTATTCGACGTGCTTTCGATTCTACCAGCTTGCCATCTTCATAACAACACGAGTGAAAATAATAATTCTTTCTACTATATGTAAACAGGCCTAAAAGTTGGTGGTGGGGGTGCTAGTAATTATATCGATTCCAGCGCTCAACTGGTACTTATTTTATTGACTCCAAAAAGGGTGAGAAGCAAGTTGACCTCAGTGGAATTTGAACTCAGAACGTAAAAACAGACTAAATACCGCTAAGCATTTTGTACAGTGTGTTATCGATTCTACCCATTTGCCACCTTAGCAACAGCAGCAACAACAACAATAACAATATGTTTAATTTTAGGTGGCAAACTGTTACAGCATCGGATAGAATGCTTCATTGTATTGTTTCCAAGCCTTGGAACTCTGAGTTCAAATCCAAATGCAGTTAACTTTGTTGCTCAATCTTTCGGGGTTGATGAAAGAAATACCAATCTATTGCAGTCAACTAGTGGAACTGTTAGAACAATGGCCAAGATGCCGGCACTCTGCGTTCTGACCTTTTGCATTCCAACCCTCTGTGTTTTGGCCTTTTTTCTGTTCAGATCCACTGCATTCTGGTCCATTGTGTCCCTGCCTTCTGCTTTTAGGCCGTCCACTTTCTAATACTAAGGTTTACAATGATAATGGTGCCAGGCTGTATCGGGGCCCAAAACAGGGATCATTCCTTTAGACCAGTGGTTCTCAACCATTTCTTGCTTGTGGCCCCCTTTCATTCCTGTTTTACTTTCCTGAACCCCCATAACCATTTAATGTTTAAAAAACCTATTGTATTTACATAATTAAATATTTTTAGGAATTGTATAAAAGAATTGTTAAAATATTTTGTGTATTGTTGAAGTATAAACTTTACTGAGAAAATCTTATTTGAACCCCAAGGATCATGTGACCCTCATTTGAGAACCACTGCTTTCACAGAAAAGAAAGACCTTGCTTAGGCCTACAGATTCAGACACAAATACAGGAGCATCTGAAATCAACGGATGCCCCTACATTGGAATATTTTCAGCAATTTGAAAGAGGTTTCTGTTGCACCACCAGATACACACACTTGATCCTCGGGTGCCTGCAGTTTGTCTTTTACTGATGAAGAATTCTCTCTCCTATGCTACATCACTTATAGTGTGTTTTTTATGTGTTTATTTTAGAGTTTCATCAGTTAGAACACTCGTGTGTGTGAGTGTGTGTTCAGGGCCTGATTAAGACCCATACAGGCCCTAAACACTTAAAACATTTTGGTGACCCCTATATATATGTAATTCAAAATATAAACAATAATGTTTCCAAAATAAAACAAAACTAACAACAAGATGGAAAATAAAGTTTATTATTGTAGAATTCCACTTTATTTGTTTTTGAAAAGTTTTCTTCTACTTTTTTTAATTGCAAAGTCTTTGATCAGATCCTGTTTATGACATCATGCACACTTTGGAATTACATTTCCAATCATCTAAACCACTTTGTATATAGGTTTAGCAAGTTTAAAGTGATTTCTTTTTTGCCGTGAACAATTTACCATCTTTGTGGTGCCCCTCCCCTTGATGGTCTAAGCACGCACTTATTTTGCATAATTGATTAATCCAGCACTATGTGTGTGTGTGTAGGAGTGAGTCTGTGTGTGTGTAGGAGTGAGTCTGTGTGTGTGTAGGAGTGAGTGTGTGTGTGTGTGTGTGTGTGTGTGAGTGTTTATGCGTGTGTTCACGCAGCCGGCAAAAATGAATCGTACTTGCATTTCAAAAGGCCGGGCTTGTCACATTCTGTATCATGCTGAATTTCCATGAGAACTACATTAAGGGTATGCGTGTCTGTGGAGTACTCAGCCACTTGCACATTAATTTCATGAGCAGGATGTTCCATTGATTGGATCAACTGGAACAGTCATTGACGTAACCGATGGAAAGCCAGGTAGGATGTATATGTGTGTGTGTGCATCTGTGCCTCTGTATCTGTGTGTGTGTGTGCATATGTGTGTGTGTTTGTGTGTTAGAATATATGGAATGTCAATTGTATTGTTTTGTTGAGGAATGGTTTGGCAGTGTCCTCAGAGTATCATCGCTAGCCACTGAACCATTTTGATTTTCTCTCCCTGTTTATTTCTGTGTTCTTTTCTGTCGAAGAGCATAGGCTCGAAACGTAAAAGACTTTCTCACTTCCTGAGTGTTAAACTAATACATCTGTTTCTTGTCTACACCACCTGTCTTCGTCTTTTGTTTTTCTTTATAAATTCTCACTATCAGACAATTCTCACTATCTGGCGCTATTTATTCAGCTCCTTTAAGTTCTGTGTTCAAATCCAGCCTGGGTCAGTTTTGCCATTCATCCCTTGAGATTCAATAGAATAAAAAACTGGTCAACTCCTGCGGCTGATGTAATCCACTACCCTCCCTCACACCGAAATTTCCTGGCTTTCTACTTAAATTAGAAGCAAAATCATTTTGGCACAAGTCCATAGAATTTTAGGAAGTTCAACGTTGACTCGTTCCTTTCCTAATGTTAACCAGTCCTTATTTCATCGATCCAAGAAGAGCAAAAATGTAAAGGCAGGCCCCAGTGGGATGGGGATGCAACACTTAAAAGAACGTAATCAAATACCAACATTTTATCATTTCTTTTATGGCATTACCTTTTTTCTGTTGCTTATGTAATTATAGAATTTCAGTGGAAACAGGTAAAAATTATCTGAGTTATCAACCTTTGGGAATTGAAAGTACAAAGAATTCTGGGAAATAGCAGAGGAACTGAGTTCTTACATGTGTGGCCGTGATTAAAAGTGAAATTAGATTGTACCGGAAAACTCTCAAATAGATACTGCGTGAGTGAACTTCAAGATGCTGATATAATTAAGAAAGGGATAGCAATGGCCTACTGCTATTTTCTACAGAAAATAAGAGAAGGTAGATATTTATAGCTACAGCCATCACTCACGAGTGTGAACGGTTGTGTTGTATACCATACTTTTGCTGTTTTAGGTGTGTGTCTGGTTGTGAATGAACACAAACGCTCTCTCACTCCTTTCACACTTGACCCAGCAAACAGACAAGATGTGACAATCGGAGGGAAAAGAGAAGAGCTACACAAGCTGGCCTAATTTCTGCACAATAGATCGGAGTAATGGAGTAAATGAAGTCCCTTGTTAAAGAACCCACAACCTTATGACTATGAATCCAGCCACCTAACCAGGAGGCTATGCGCATCTCTTTATAGCTACAGACATTAAATATATATATTCATATTTTGCGTTTATTTTCATACAGTTGTAATCGTTTTGTCTTGTGGTACACTAAACACAGTGTGCCACTCGTTTTGTTTTGCTTTTGTCCCAACAAAACCATTTCCTAGTACCAGTTCTTATAAATCTGTTGATACTCTGATGTGAGCGATCCTATTGTTTAAGTGCCAAAATCGTTATGGCCTTCAGTTAACAGCTGATGAGGGACTGACCTGCAACAGCTTAGAATCATTTGCTAAGGCCACTTATAACACAAACGACAGGGTTGTCTGCATTAACTTTCTACGCACCAGACACCGTAGTAGTAGTAGTAATAAGCATTAACTTAAACCTAACTCAGCAAGTGGTCCCTAATTTTCTTTTTTTATTTTTGTCATGAAATTTATGTGGTCGATTATGTAAATGATGTAGAGAAGCGAACCCGATATATTGGTTTCTAGTTTAGACACAAGACAAGCAAATTTGATGGAGGGAATCCAGCGATATCATTGACTCCAGTGTCTGACTTATACTTTATTTTAATGACCTTGAAAGGCTAAAAATCAAAGCTGACTTAGGCGGAATATGAACACTGAAACTAAAGCTTCGGATGTTTAAATACACCAAAACATTTTCCCGATGCTTTAACGATTACACCAGATCACCGCCCTGGTAGACTTAATATAACATGAAAAGGAGTGGAGGGGCGGAGGGGGGATTGATAATGATTTCTACTGGGCATCGTTAAATTCCATCGATCCCATGTTGGGTTCTGTTTACCAGGAAGCCCTTAATCCCGTACAGTATTTATCCAGAGATTCTAATTTATTAGGGACCACTTGCTGAGTTGGGTTTAAGTTATTACTTATTACTACTACGATGTCCGGTGGAAAGTTAATGCAACAACGACAGGCTCTGTGTGTGGGGGGGGGGGGTACGCGTGCGTGTGTGTGGTAAGGGTTGTTTTTACTGATATAATGCTTACGTCATCTTCGGTAAGATCACTGAAGGAGCCCTGGAATATCTCGCGGTTTCACAGGAATCATTAAGAATGTGCGTGTGTGTGTACTATTGCTGTGCCGGATATGTGTGTGTGTGTGTGTTTATCTGTATGTATCTGTCTATTAATATATGCACGTAGACACACATTTATATACACGCACACATACACACACACATATATATATATATAAATGTAACACCATTGGAATATATCTGTTGTAATATAGCTGTTACATAAACAACAGAATGAGATTCCCATATGTACGTATATATCACACGCAACCGTATACACACACACACATGAGTGTGTGTAAGCGTATGTGTATGAATTTGTGTGTGTGTAAGCGTATATGTGAGACTGTAAGTGTATATGTGAGAATGCGTGTATATATGTATATCTATCGATCCATCTGTCTGTATGAGTATGTATGCATCTATATGCATGTGTATACATAAATTTATATCTATATCTGTCTATATCTTTCTATATACACACACATACACGCACGCACACATTTATAACCATGAAGCTTACATAAGGCAGCTTTAGAACTATAAATAGATATTTGATATAAATACTTTTTCTTGTGTATTGAGTCCAATTTCTCCTGGTTTATACGCACACATACACACTCACACACACACATTTTCCTAAATACTTATAGTACAAACTTCATTCTTACACAACCTAACTTTCTGATAACGAAACTCCTAGCACCCGCGCGCACGCGCGTATTTACTGGACTTCTGTTGCTGTTTGCATCCTGTGTTTATATAAATATTGTTACTCTTTGAAGTTTCCGTTTTCCCTGAGTCTTATAAACCGGCAGTAAAAGATTAGACCGTTTCTGTAGAGCAATAAGTACAGATTAACTAGAAATAGCTTTTTTTCTACTTACCTACAAGAAATCATTCATCATTTTATGTACACGCATATCGTTGTTAGTTCGTTTCTCTTCGCGGCTTTTATTATTTATAAATCTTTTCCGTTTCATTTCTTTTCTTTCATTAAAAGTCACGCATCGATTCAAATTTGTAATAATTTATAGAAGAGAGAGAAAATATGATATTTCTGTTTGACTTCATAATTCTTTTCAGTGGTACAAGAAATAAATGCTGTCTTTCTTTTTTGGTTTTCAAAAAATATGTTGTAACGATTTGGAGAAGAAAAACTAAACATCAAAGAATAAAATTTGGCGGGATTGACTTCTTTCTATTTAACATATATACATTAAAAGGCGATATATATATACCTAGTACGTGTACGCAATATGCATGAGTACATCTATCTGTCTGTCTGACTGTCTATCTATCTTATCTTTTACTTGTTTCAGTCATTAAACTACGACCATGCTGGGGCATCGCCTTGAGGAATTTTAGCTGAATACATCAACCCCTGTACTTATTTTAAAACTTGGTACTTACTCTATTGGTGTCTATTGCCGAACCACCGAATTACGAGAAAGTAAATACATGAACAAGCGGTTGTAGAGGGCAAACACACACACACACAGCCCGTCGTATATATGTGTGTGTGTGTGTGTATACTAGCAGAGACACCCCGCGTTGCTCAGGATTAAAATGGCATAGCTTGTATATAATATATTACAGTTATGTTGAAACAGGTGATATGGGAAAGGGCAGCATTGACAACAAAACATTTGTGGAGTAAATGATGGGCTAATTCGACTAAGCAACATGGTATGCGTCCATTTGGAGTGTTTCGGGTCCTAACCTGTGGGGGTTATGTGATTTTTGAACAAACTGAAAAGCTGTCAGTGGGTATACTCTCTTTTGCAGCAGTCGGCGCTGTGTCTAACACGACCCATCATCTGAAATGTTGACACCTCCTTCGGCTTTGTTGTCCTACATCACTCATAAAGTAAATTTGGAGGAAATGAGGCTGTTCATTTGTGAGTAACAGGGAACCAATGAGGTGATAGACTTGCCCTTGAACTTTGACGTCGTCGTAAATTCATGTTTATCTATCTTCTTAGATGCACCAAACGATGTCATTTGCAGAGTTGTATTGTCTGATATTGTTCAGAAAATCCTTTGACTAGATGGAAGTGCCTTCTAGAAGATCCATAAGAGGCTGAGAAGGAGCTGGTAGTGCTGGCAGTGTTACCTGAGTGCCTTAGCAGCACATACCATTTGTTTCATTTGAAAATGTTAAAGCTCTACAGAAAAGACAGTTTGTGTTTAGCACACCAATTTGGACAGAGTTATTATTTTTATAAGAATGGGATGGATCATATCAGAAAACGGCTTCAGGAGTTGTGAAGAACGAATTTGTACGTAGTCTGTTTCTGAGAGCTATTCTATTGGACCTCTACCTAATCATTAAAACATTGATTTAATGATCCAGCATTAAGTGCTGCAACATGCATTTGCTCATCTTGAGAAAATCTCATTTAGCTTCTCTCTTCAGATTCTCGCCTTCGGTTTTCTACAATCCTCCTTGCTTTATACTTGTTTCTGGAGAGATTACGTCTTTTCTCTGATAGCATGTTTTTCCCAATATTGTAAACAAAAAATTATGAACATAGAAAGAAACTATAGATTAATCCCTATTTTTGTAAGCATTTGTATCTGTAAAAATTTTATTTCAAGAGAGCAGAAATTGAAAGAAGAGAAAGCAAAAAGAACAGAGAAAGAAAGTGAAAGATGTATGTATGTCTATATGAAATGGACATGTGTGTGTGTGTGTGTGTGTGTGTGTGTGTGTGTACGTGCGTGTGTGTGTGTGTGTGTGCGTGCGTGCGTGCGTGCTTGCGCGTGTGTATGTGAGAGTGAAAGAGGGTGAGAAAGAGAAATAAAGTGAGTGAGTGAAGCTGTGTGTCATGATGATTGACGTCTTTTAAGGTACACACACATATAGAAACTGTGACGTCATCGTATAAAATTTTTACGATAGTTGATTTCTGGAAAAGATTATGTTAAACTTTTGAAATGCAAATATGTGAATGAAAATTAAGTTTAATTTGTAGGCAAAATAGTACTGAATCTTTTGATACCCCATACGTCAAAATCTGTAACTCTGTACTCCCTCAAAACACACTACTGACTTAATCCGACAATTCTGCCTATTATGTAGTTTGAATGAGAAACTGTAACAAAAGATTAAGATTATTAACCCCACAGAGAGAGGAAAGAAGAGAGACAGCATAGCGACGGTTTTGGCTGACTGTCATTCTGTACTCCCCTTGTTGCTAGCGAAATGGTATATGCCGACTGTCTCAGCAACTGGTTGTTTTAATGGCGGAACAAACAGGACATAACAATTATAAAAATAGCGATTCTCACTTTGAAACTAACAATTTTGAAAATCTTTTTAGATTACGGAACGCCCCGCTCTCTCATGTATCTTTGTTTAAAATTTCAGCGCGATCGGATGAACAATACTCGAGTTATAAGCGCACAAACAGACAGACAGAACGAATTATATAGATATATATATATATATGTGTGTGTGTGTGTGTGTGTGTGTGTGTGCGACGGGCTTCTTTCAGTTTCCGTCTACTAAATCCATTCACAAGGTCGGCCCGATGCCATAGTAGAAGACACTTGCCCAAGACTGCACCCGGACCCATGTGGTTGGGAAGCAAGCTTCTTACCACACAGTCACGTCTGCGCCTCTGCGCGCGCGCGCGTTTTAAGCTTTCACAACAAAAGGTTGAATGTGACTTCCAAGTTTCGGATTACTGCTCTTTGTCAGACATAATTTAGATTCAATGGATTTAAAGACTTTGTCGATATCGACCCCATATTTCAGCTTTTTGGAACCGATAAAATAAGTACCGTGTAATCGACTTGTCCCGTCCCCACCCCAAAAACTTCAGGTCTTGTGCTTCGAATAGTTGAAAGGATTTCAAGGTTATGATTGCCCAAATCATCTTCCTCTCGATGAAAATATAGCTTTAAAACAATTAATATAAATTATGTATAGCGATTAAGTAATTAGGGAAATAATGATGCTTATCCTCATGAAACAGCTGTTGAGCACAATTAAAGTATGAACTATTAATGTAAGAAATAAGTGTGAAATTTATGCTTTTCTACTTTTGTACTAAATATGTTGCTCTATCAGATCATCTTAGCTGATTGTTGGATTTTCGTTGTGAGTTTGTTCCATCCTGGATTTACTGCAATGGTATAACGTGCTGGAGTATAACGACCTGTTCTTAATTCGGCTCTTAATCACTGTGGATATATAGTTTTTGATGTTTTTACATAAGTACATACATACATACATACATACATACATACATACATATATAAATATCTAAATATTTCTTTGAAAATCAAAGAAAAAGAAGATACATATGGGTAACTGCTTCGAAACCTCCAGCTTCTATATCCAGACTATGAATTCATATTCATACCAATAATAATTGGAGAACTAGGTTTTGTTAGTAAATGCTTAAATGAGAATCTAGATAAACTGGGATTTTCAGAAAGAGAAATCGACCGGTTGACTCGTACATTACAAGTGCAATCTGTGAGTGAAACAGTAAAAATATGCAAGACTTTTCTCAAGTTCCAAATGTGAATCTGTCTGTGTTAACTACATCCCAAAGATGGACCCTTGTATTTTTGTTGGAAACCGGCCCCCTCCTCAGTGGAAGATTTATAATAATTAAAAGACAGAAGAGACATACGTACATAGCGAAGGCGCGTAGATTAGTGGTTAGCGTATACAGGTCAAGATCGGAAGGCAATGAGTTCGATTTCCGGTGGCGCGTTGTATCCTTTTAACAAAACACTTTATTTTATGTTGTGTGTGTGTGTGTGCGCGTGTATTTATGTGTGTCCACTCAAATGAGTTGTACCTGTATTTCAAAAGCCAGCCTTGTCACACTCTGTGTCACGCTGAATCTCCCTGAGAACTACGTTAAGGGTACACGTGTCTGGGGAATGCTCAGCCACTTGCACGTTAATTTCGTTGATCGGATCGACTGGAACACGAGATAGATAGATAGATAGATAGATATGAACTAATGATCAACAGATGCCAGAACCAAAGACAGCTTCTCAACTGGGCTACACCGTAATTAAGTAGTATACAATACAAATCTTTAAATCTAGAGTGAAAGAAAGAAAGGAAAAAAAATTACATATAATGGCCGACTTCAAACGCTTCTCTAGACTTGAGATGTTTTTAAATTTTGAAAGTGAAAACGTGAAGCGCACGTAAAATTGTGAAGTAAGCAATGATTCCCCTTCGGGAATTTACTCTAGTTTTGTACCTCTCCTGATCTATTTACGATGTATTTCTATTCACAGCGGCTAAGTTCTTGATGTTGAGATAAATATCTCGTGTTATGAGTCCGTAGACGTAGGCAGACAGCTCTTGTAAAACACCTGCTTGATGAATTTCATACCTTTTATGACTGCCAAGAGACAAAACCAAAACGAATTGTCTCTTGTCACCTGCTTTTAGCTTATTTTTGTGAGTTAGAAAATGAAACATTTTTTGGTCAGCGGTTGGAGGTAAATATTAACGGAAACATGCGACCTTTGACATTTTGTATTTGATCAAAGGGGAAAGAGGAAGATGCTGTATTTGTGTGTGTGTGTGTGTGTGTGTGTGTGTATGTGGACGTGTGGTGATTATTTGGATGTCAGTTGAAAGATGCTAATTAAACAATGGTCAAGGTGTGAGGTCAATAAAAGTTCAGGTAGGAAAATGATTGTAGTGGTGGTAGTAATAGTAGTAGTAGTAGTAGTAGTAGTAGTTGCTGCTGCTGCTGCTGTAGTTGAGAGGACGCAGTAAGTTTGTTGGTCAAATACTGGAGTATCTTATTGGTGGGTGATTCCATGTCGAGAGAGAGGGGAGACAGCATATCTGTGGGGGGTCAAATGATGGAATGTGTTATTGCAAGGTACCCGCCCCGCCTCCAACCGCCCAGATCGAGTTGCGTTTTTGGTGGGGAACAGGAGGATTAAGATGTCCATAAGTGTAAGCAGTAATACCGTCCTATAATAGAGCTGGGGGAGGGGTGCAATGCCCTATTAGGGGTCCTCGCTTGTTGTTGGTGACAGGCAATGCTAGAACGTTCTGTTTGTACGTATCGGGGTCAGTTTGTGCGTGAAACGGGGCTGAAGCGGAAAACGAAGGTTGTGATGAAGCCGTTCGTTGTCTGTGATTGTCTGAATGCTGGACGAATGGTGTAAAGTGTAGTCGTGAGTGGGATTTGGCTGCTATTTCTGGTAGGTCGAGTCTCCACTTAAAGACACCCTTGTTGATTTTGTTCAAGCTAGTAGTAATAGTAGTAGCAGCAGCAGCAGCAGTAGTAGTAGTAGAAGTGGCAGTAGCAGTAGTTGCTGCTTAAACCAAGTCATTAATAATTTGTGGTGTTCAATGGCATTCCAGTCGTGACCAACCTCTTGAGGACGGTATTTGACGTTCTCTCATTTAACCGATATTCTGGTCAGTAATCTCGAGTGAATGAAGAGTTATTTTAACACCGAGTTGTTGAGTATTTCTTGAATGATGGTATTTAAAGAATGAAGAAACAGAAAATGATAACGAAGATGAAGAGAAGGAAAGAAATAAAAGGATCTTGTTCAAAACGGGGGCACCAGTTTTCATTTATGTTTTATGTAGTGTATTTGGTACCGAAAGACTTTCAAATTTCGTATACTTATCTATTTTGTGTTATAGAACAGGAAAAAAAATTTGTATTCGGATTTATTTCATGTAAAAAATTGTCTTATTTCGATAATTTCAACCAATCACTGACAAGTATTCAGCTGTTTATACTTACTCCTTTGGCACTTTAAGCGGTGTAAAGCGTATTTAATCTCCATTACTTCTGACATTTTGCAGAGGCAACACACGTGTGTTCGTTTTCCCTAACCCTAACCCTAATTGACTTGCTCCTTCCCTCAAAAACCATGCCTTGTGCCTATAATAGAAAGGTTTATTAGCTACTGCCAATGTGCTTCAGCCATTTTTTGACAAGGAAATAATAATTTTATCACCGCCGAGAATCGTTTGTTTACGTAGTCAGCAGTTAATTTTTACGGCTGAATGGACGTCAGTCATTGGTTGAAATTACAGAAATACGACAACTTTAACATGAAATAACTTGCGATGTACGTTTTTTTGTTAAGAAGACTAAGAGAAAAAGATGTTGGCACTGTCAGAAGTGAAAGTGCTCACTGCCTGCTAGTGAAGTATCTGTCTGTCTGCCTGCATGCCTGTTGCTGGCCTGTCGATTCTTTGGCTACTGACAGCTAATACTATGACTGGCCGGAGCGAGCTATATGTCTGTCTCTCTATCTATCTATCTATCACTCGAAAGTTCGCGCATCCGCGCTAGCTAGTCGTGAGTAGAAAACACAAATTTAATATAAAAACATATTTCCTGAAATTGCAAATTATTTAAAATATAAAAATATAATTTTCAACAGAGAGAATTTATCAAAATAGAAAACAAATGAAGTTTGAAGTTTAAAAATAATAGGATCGACCACTCACGACTAGCTAGCGCGGACGCGCGAACTTTCGAGTAATAGATAGATAGAGAGAGAGAGAGACAGACATATAGCTCGCTCCGGCCAGTCATGGTATTAGCTGTCAGTAGCCAAAGAATCGACAGGCATGCAGGCAGACAGACAGATACTTCACTAGCAGTGAGCACTTTCACTTCTGACAGCTAATAGCATGACAGTGCCAAGATGTTTTATATGACACATTCTACCAGTGTCCCAAGTTTCAAAGTGTTTCGTTAAGAAAATACTGGTGCCCCCGTTTTGAACAAGATCCAAATAAAACAGAAAAAGAGTTAGATGAAGGTAAATAAGACGGAGGGGGGAGAGTTTAAAGAAAAATATCAAATGATTCTTTCTGTAAGGATTATTCGAGTATATCGACCCTAGTATTTAACTGGTATCTTATTCTATTGACCCCAAAAGGATTAAAGGCAAAGGCGGGATTTAAATGCAGAACGTAAAAGGCCGGAAGAAATGCTATTAAGCATTTTGTCCGACGTGCTAACGATTAATATTTATTATTAGTATTATTAATAGTAATTAAATTAACATCATGAGAATTTAGAAACTTCGATGAGTAACCTTCGTTTTTTTTGTTTTTTTTTTGTTCAAAGGCTTAGGTGTAGTAAGTTTGGTTCCCAACCACATGGTTTCGGGTTCATTCCCATTGCGTGCTAACTTGGACAAGTGTCTTGTACTACAGCCACGGGGCGATCAAAGCCTTGAGAGTAGATTTTATAGACAGAAACTGAAAAAAGTCCGTCGTGTGTGTTGGTCCCCATCACCCCATAACTTAGCGGTTCGGCAAAAGTATCCGATAGAATAAGTACCAAGTTTTTTTAAAAAAGCAGGTCAATTCGTTCGATTACGAATCTGCAAAAAAATTGGCAAAAATCCGCATTTATAAATTACACCCCCCACACACACACCCACCCCACCCCAAATTTCTTCATTTTAAACTTTTTTCAGAATTTTTCTTTTCTTTAAAATATGCAGGAAAATACGAAGATTATGTTTCTGAAAAAAATTTCCCAAAATTGTTGTAGTTACGGTTAGGATTAGGGTTAGGGTTTGAGGGTTAGGGTTTTAGGGTTAGGGTTAGGGTTAAAGAAAAAAATGAAAAATAAAGTAATTGGGGGAGGGGAAGGGGCAAAATTTCAAAATGCCGATTTTTGGCAATTTTCTGTAATCTCCGTATCAGAAAACGGGGGGTTTTTTTGGGGGAAAAAATTGCGAGAAAATGGGGGAGGGGATGAGGAAGTCTTTCCATAGCTTTATCTACTTCGAATTCAACTGTTAAAAACAAAATAATTTCTTCACGTGAATATCTAAGTGCGATTTCGAAAAATAGAAAAATAAAAAATTTCTGTCAGCATCTTCTTCCAGAAAAAGAAACGACTTTCTTAATAGAGACAGTTCTGAATTCTATATTAAGGATTGTAAGAAAACCGAAATAGTTTTTGTAAGAAGCCAAAAACGAGATTGCTGGAACTAACAAGAAAAACTGTTGAAGCGGCAGAAAAAGAACTTTTTTTCTCCCATAATTCCCTGAGGTCTTATTTTTATTTATCTATTTCTTTGTTGCTTCGGTTTAGTGGTGGTATCAGATGGTCTAGTGACCCAAATAAGAAAGTGTATATGTGTGTGCGTGCATATATATTTATATATAAGGCTCTCGTTTCAGGTCATCTGGTCAACATTTTGTGTGGGCGAGGAAAATGTGGGTAATTCAAAAAACAAGGATGAATGAAAAACCCTTCTCTTGACCCCTTTCGCAAAGAAAATTCTATTCACGTGACTGGAGTCTTGTTGAAGTTGATAAGCCAGAAAGGAATTTGATGTGAACTGAACGTAGCCGGAAGTAATATATTTGTGGAAGTGTGGTGTACATATATGTGTGTATATATTCTTTTTTTTTTTGACACTCCCGTTTACTTACACCTTGTAGCACCAATCTGTTGTTATAAAGTCAGCCAGTAGGGTGCCTCAATGTGGTCGTTCGACCTGCTAGAAATAGCAACAAAATCTCATTAAATTCATACCTTACCAGACATCCCTGTTAGGCAGGGACAGCCTTAGTGTTTCATCGGGTGAGCATATTTTTCTCGTTCGACACTGAAATATTGCGGTTAAAGATAAAGACCAAAGACTTAAATTTTATGGAGGAAAAACTAAAAAGGATGAGATTGAGAAGAAATCCTGTCAAATCTACGTGTGTGCGCCCCACCCCCGTGATTTTGTTTCCTCATAACTTTCAGAAAAATGGATATTTTTAAATGAAATTTTCTATGAATATGCTTCAGATAGTGTAGATTACAATTACATTTGAGTTTAATGTGAAGCAATTTTTCCGAGGGTGGGGTAAGCAGTTTCGTTTTGATTTCTTTTGTCTTTCAGAAAAATAGATGTTTTTTAATGAAATTTTCTATATATACCTTCCAGAGTGTGTAGGTTACGCTTATATATTTTTATGAAAATAAAAATTGGTGGGATAACACACATACATACTGACACACAGTTTCATGTGTGAGCGTGCATGTGTGTGTAAGCAGCCAGGCGCAATGTGATACATAAATGTGAAAAATTCAATCGTCACTAAGTGTGACAAAGGGTGCTGAAGCACCTGCATTGCTAGAAATAAGAGTTAATATACTCTTAATGATGTAAGAAGAGCGCAAATATATACATATACTGATAGGGAAGATAACCACCCCATGATCGTCTCAAGGGTCAACCAGACTTGGCTTAGTTTCGTCTATAGTGTAGACATCGTCAGTGGTGACTACTCGTACGACTCATGGTCGGTTAATTCCGTCGGCCAGCATATATATATTTACCGTAAACATTTATGGATGATTTAGCGAATATGTATATATTGAACCACAAAATAAACGTTGCACACATACTAAATGGAAACCAGTTTATTAACAGACAGCCATAGCATTAATTGAAGAATGCTAATTAAGAAACCATTCTTTCCTAATGATAAAATGTCTCACATGGTGTCACCTGATGACGGAGTGTCCTGGATCCAAAGAGATGAACTCAATATCTCATGTGACCTCCGTTAGCGTTGATTACCATCAGGCATCTTCTGTACATTGAATGCACCAAACGATAATATGAAGACAATGGGGACAGTAGCCCACACTTAAAACATACAGTGAGATGTGCTGCAGTTGTCCAAGTTTCTGGTTGAGTGCAATCCTGCCCCATACCATGATGCTCTGTTTTCCCCATGAGTCTCTTTCCACCACACAGTCATAGGCATGATGTTCACCCCTTCTTCTCCAAACCCTAGCCCTGCCATCCCCCACAAGAATGCAGTATCGACTTTCGTCAGAGAAGACTACAGTCCTCCAATGCTGATATCACCAGTTCTGATGTTTTTGATCCCACTGCAGACGTAGCTGTCCAGGACGATTCTGTGAGGATGGAGCCCCTAGCTGGACGTCGACAAAGTGTTGTGCTCAAAGACACAACGCACCGCCAGGAATAGAACTTAAGACCTTACGATCAGGAACCAAATAAGCTAACTACTGAGCCACGCATTGTATGCAACAGAAATTAGTTGAAAATAGCAACCTGTTTATCATACTTAATACAGGTACATCACAGAAAGCCAAATTAAGTAAGGTATTCATCCTTCCTTTCTGAGATATCTCTTACAGGCATACAGTGTTAAAAAAAAACACCAGTAGCAGACGAAATTCGTCCAGTAGTTGCGGTGGAATTTGACAGTAACAAGTATCCACTGGCAATTGCAAGCTAAGAAAAAATGCCAATACTTTAAAAAAAATCATTGACGGTATAATATATGTGAACATACATGCGTACATATATATATATATATATATATATATATATATATATTCTTTTCTATTCTAGGCACAAGGCCCGAAATTTTTGGGGTGGGGGCCAGTCGATTAGATCGACCCAGTACGCAACTGGTACTTAATTTATCGACCCCGAAAGGATGAAAGGCAAAGTCGACCTCGGCAGAATTTGAACTCTAAAGACAGACAAAATATTGCTAAGCATTTCGCCTGGTGTGCTAACCACTCTGCCAGCTCGCCGCCTTTTATTTATGTGCGTGTGTGTGTGTGTGTGTGTGTATGTATGTATGTATGTATGTATGTATTATCAAACACACATGGCCTGCTTGTTTGCCGTTAGGCTGCAAAACAGCGTGGTGGGGATGACTCCCTCAAAGTGCCGGATGCTAAAATACCTGAAAGTCACAGACAAGAGAGACAACTTACCCCAATTCCCGTTCAGGAACAACTAAAAGTTCTTCAAGGCGGTGCTCCAGCATGGCCACAGTCGAATGACTAAAACAAATTAAAGTTAAAATTTAAATTCTAACCATTGTATCTGTGCCATATTTCTTGATATTACTTATCCGTACTGGCAAAATTATGCCTCCAAACTTAACTGTCATTTGTCAGGTTACACTCTAGTATTTATATTATTAATTATTGCTAATTACTGACAGATTTATCATCACAAATTAATGAGAAATAAATCAGAAACCGTTGTCTGTAATATAAATGTACTTCTACATAATTCTCGCACAATGTGTAAATATAATTAGAACCAATCAAAGCAATAATTAGTTGTCATGTGACTTGACTTCAATTAATGTTTTTTTTTCATTGCTTGTCATGGAAGACAAAGTAATTAATTTGTTATTGCAGCACTGTCTGAGAACGAAAACGGACTGAATAAATATTGAACGTGTTTTAAATATCACGATGTGATATAAATATAATACAACAGAATTACAGTAAAAGCAAAAAAAAAGGGGGGGGGGTATTATTTAATCCCACTCTTCGATCCCTTGACAAAGTGACAAGGAGGATATTGCTACTGTGATTGCCCAATTTCAACACTTATACACACACACACACACACACACACACACACACACACACACACACACACACACACACTGCGCACACATATGTATGTTTGTACTTATAGATTTGGTCTGAGTAATTTGCATAAATTGAACATAAATGAAATAAGATGAATAACTCAGAGAGGCCACAAGACAACTGACAAATGCAGGTCTATCAAATGCCGTACAACGTAAATTTTTGATTTAATTAAAATCATCTTCACCTCCAGAGGATGCTTACACCTTATTTGTTTACAGCAAGAAATTTTCTCCATCACAAAATACAGTGAATGCCTTCCTTACAGGTCAAGCCACCCCATAATCAAAAGCAATCCAGCCATGACTACTTATGCTTTCCCTCTTGACAGTGATCCCTAAACCACATTAGCTAACGAGTCCAACTTTTTCTAAGACACTAGAATACGAATTGAAAGTAAGCTATAGCTCTTATTTCTAGCAGGTCAATCTATCTGCCGCAAAGAGATATCCTCCTTCGTCAACAAGTCCATTGTTCTGAGATGTTTTCTCTTCTATTCTAAGATGTATTCCATTCATTTCATTCAAAAGACAAGGATGAGTCATACGTAACGCTTGAGTCGTTTTGCTGATGAAACTCTTTAACACAAAAATATATTTTGTTAAGTTTACGAATATTTGCCAAGGCTTGGCTTTAATGCGATTACAGAGTTTTTATTTTCTATATTCTTATTCTGTCCTATATTCACACACACACGCGTGCACATACATTCATACACTCACTCTCTCACAGACACACACACATGTATATGTGCGTGTGTGAGTATATATATATATATATATATATATATATATATATATATATATATATATATATATATATATATATATATATATTCTTTATTCTGTGTGTGTGTGTGTGTGTATACATACATATATATAGTTGGAATTTACAAAAAAAAAAAACAAAAGACAAAGACAGGTGTGTAAACAACAAACAGGTGTATTAGTTTAACACTCGGGAAGGTGAGAAAGTCTTTTATGTTTTGAGCCTATGCTCTTCAACAGAAAGGAACACAAGAAAATAAACACAGAGAGAATAAAGAAAGAAACATATATATGTATGTGTGTGTGTGTGTGTGTGTGTGTGTGTGTGTGTGTGTGTGTATACATAAGTGTGTGAGGGTGGGGTAATGTGACTGACGATTATTGGTGTTGCCACCGACAGTTGCTTTCACAATAAGAGCGGGAGACAAAGATAGTTTACCGGAAAGAGAAGGTGAAGTTTCCCTTTAAGAGGAGAGAACCCCTCCGGGTTTAATATTATTGAGTGAGAGAGAGTAGTGCTTGCCATCAAAGTGACACTGGGGCAAAATATACAAAGCCCAACATACCCATCATGACTACCCGTCTGATAAGGGTACCTCAAGCAAATGCATCACAACCATATGTGCGTGACATTGTGATCTTATATCAAGACAAACAGTACACGATCTTGTAGGTGGGACCCAGTTAGAATTTTCGGATCTAGTTTTTTTCATTTGCAAAATACGCTTTTTGTAGAAGAAAGTGAAAAATCTGAAAATCGGCTATAATAATGTAGCATTCCAGTCTCATTGCTTTGAAGGTTTGATGTTGTGGAGAAAAAAATTGGAGAAAAAAGTTACAGAGGTTTAAAAATTGAAAAAAGAAATGGGTATTTTTAGCCAAATAGCAAAACAAATTTTCTGTGTTTAGTGGAGTGGTGTTAACTTTAAAGCCGTACCCTGTGAAATGTAGCCCCTGACCTGTTCATTGTAGCTTTGTAAATAAACAGAAATACCTAATACAATCAACACGTATCATCTGGATCTAGTCTTTCTCATTCATTGATTGTATTTTATTTTATTTTTAAAAATTTGTTATATTAATATATTTGTCTGAATGTGTTTATTTTATGTGTATTTCAGTACTATGTATACCTATCATGTACATCATTAGTATATAAGTGTGTGTGTGTGTGTGTGTGTGTGTGTGTGTGTGTGTGTGTGTGTGTGTGTGTGAAAAGGGGGCTTCTGTCTCCAAAACTCCAAAGTTGAGTAACGTTTTCACGCTTGGATTTGTAAACTACGATAAGAATAAATACAGAAAAATATGTAATATACTAATAGAAAAATTCAAACAAAACAAGTGGGTGAAAAGAATCTCGTGGTGTGAAAAATGAATTGTAAAAAATCAACATCGAAAAATGTGCGTCACAGACAACAGTGAAGTGTACCAGAAAAGAGTGTTCTGTTGTCATGGTAACAAGCTGCTAATGCCATGCTGTCTGTCGATTGGCTAAAATTTACCAAATTTCGCAACTTTAATTCCAAATTAGATCAGATTCTTTAACTTACGAGATAAAGTAATTGGTTGATCATAATCAAAATTCAGAGTTGTATCGATACACCAAATTGAAAGCAATCTGAGTAGAATTAAAGGGGGCTGATTTTGTGAATGAGAAAGACTAGATCCGTATTTTCTTCAGGTTGAGTAGCCCATTCCACTCAAAAGGTCCCTGAATAAGGGTTATTTAAGGCTGTTGAATGAAACACCCATGTTTCCAGGAGTGAATTATCCAAATGCGAAAGAATCCCTCTCGACACATGGCTATGATGCTCCCCCACTACTTCTGCTCGTGATCAGAGATGCACATATCGTTGGCCATGAAGTACTATTCTGCGCATGCACAAGGGACTTCACCACCGGAAGCCCCTCGAGTTGCGCATGCGTAGTAAAACTCGTACTTAAGCAGTTACTTTCATTATCTCAGTGAGTTGAGCTCAGACCTTCTACGTAACAACACCTCGCTCCTCCACGAAGCACTTTTACACTGTTCTCTGGCAGGCATGAAGGGAGCCCTTAACCTTCCAATACCAACTATAATTTAATCAGCGGCTGCTAAGCTGAATGACAGGAATTGTGAAACCAAGTAGCATCATAAATAAAACCTTTTCATTATGTTGTTAATTGTTCTGATGTCTCTTCATTTGTAATGCTGTTAAAGGGTGATAGAGAGGGACTAAAGTCTCTATGACAACTATTATACCTATTACAAGGTCAAACAACTGACCTGTGGTACTGAGCAGAATATTTGCTGTAGCCCTACCATATGTAACATAGTAGCATGGTTCTGGTGGTATCTTGGTCAAGCATCCTCTACTATAGCCTTGGACGACCCCCAAAGCCTTGTGGGTAGGTTTGGTAGACAGGAAATGAAAAAAGACCACCGTGTGTGTGTGTGTGTGTGTGTGTGTGTGTGTGCTTAACAACTGGTATTGGTCTGTTTCTGTCTCTGTAACTTAGCGGTTCGGCAAAAGTGACCGAAAGAATAAAGAACAAGCTTAAACAATAAAGCACTGGAGATGATTCATTCAACTAAAAATTCCAGGTGGTGCTCCAGCATGACCTCAGTCTAAAGACTGAAATCAGTAAAATTATGTATAAAGATGTAGGAGAAGCTGTGAGGTAAGAAGTTTCCTTCCCAACCACACTGTCATGGGTTCAGTCCCACTGCGTAGCACACCTTGAGCAAGTATCCTCTGCCAATGCCTTCGGCTGAACAAAGCTTTGTGAGCGGATTTGGTAAATATAAATATATATGTATAGCAAAATATAATGGTTCCGAACTACAATTAAGTAATGACTTTTTAATACCAATGATCAGCTTCTCATTGTTAATTATTGCTCCATTTCTTTTCTATATGTATGCATGTATGTGTGTGTGTGTATATATATATATATATATATATATATATATATGAATATATGAAGGTACAAATGGGGATGTAAACCTTTGAGGGATAAACCTTTGAGGGATAAAAAATATCCAAGATTAGACAAGTTGAATGCCTAACAAAGCAGGAATATACACCTTTAGTATTATTGATATTATACAAGAGCAATAAAAGTTTATTTACATTGACAAGGCCAGACCTACAATTGTTTCAATTCATCACTTGCAGCATAAAAATTAACCAAATTTAATTCAATTCAACTAAATTAATTTGGTTAATTACTACAAGTGAGAATATCTTCAGCGAAAGATATACACGATGGGCTTCTTTCAGTTTCCGTCTCCCAAATACACTCACAAGGCTTTTGTTGGGTCGAGTTTGTAGTAAACACGTGTGTGGTGGGGAAAGGAATGAATTGAGCTTTGATTGTAGCTAAGTGACTGAATGCACAATGAATGAAGATAACACAAAGGAAGTGGTGGTGGTGGTGGTGGTGGGCGTTTATTCGTGTGTAACAACCAGGAAATGCGTCCTCACTAACATCCTGCTTGTTTCATAAATTCTCTCCAACTCTTTGCTTTAAGTTGTCCCATTTCTAGTGCATTCGACTCTTTCAGATGGTTCATTGACTGCGCATGTTCTCTGGTATTATTTGCATCAGATGACAGCGACGTGGCGACTGTTAGCGTTGTCGTTATGATACAAGGAGAGACGAAACAAACGCGAGAATGGTGGTGGCTGGCTTTGTTCTCAATGGACGCCATGCACCAAGTGTTTTTTTTTTTGTGTATTCTTTTGCCAACATAAGCCACTACCACATTACGCCTCCACAACGACTGACACCACCACCACCGTCACCACCACCACCACTATATCCATCACTGACTCCACCATTACCCACCACCACCACCACCACCACCACCATTCTTATAATTTGCAAAAGAAAAGAGAGCTTACAAGTAACGCAAATTAGGTTTTCCTCCCATCCACTGACACATACAGGTATGTGTGTATGTGTATGTAGGTGTGTATATGTATATATATTTATACATATATACATACCAACATACATACATACATAAATACATACATATGTATATACATACACACAGGTGCATGTTTCTAGACATAAAATCGTTAGCAGGTATGTCAGTATACACACGTACCCATACAGGTGCATCTCAAAAAATTATAATAGTTTGTAAAACTTGTCTATTTATAACCAGTCATGTGAGACGGTCAACATTTTCGACAAATGTATTTTCGATTCATTAAATTCTAATGAAATCGTATTAGATCTCCGTAGTCCTCGAAAACAAACCTGCAAGTCTACCTGTTTGAAGTCTCGTATCCAAAGTGCCAAGTCATACACAGGTGTCGGACCATTGTGTCTCTTTGGAATCACAGTCAAAGAAACGGGCATGTTTCCGTCAGCTGACAGGCTCTTTGGTGCTAAATCTATCTCGAATTTTTGTTCCAGTGCCTAAATAACCTTTGATTGGCTAAACTTTACGACATCATATTCCCCTGGCCAAGTAACTCACCTGACCTAAATCCCATAGAAAATTTACATCCTAGATTCTATAGGATACAGTTAACAAAACCACCCAGCATCCTTTCTAGTGATCGCGAGCTCAGTGCTGTCTTAAAGCAGGGCCCAATTCTGATCGATGTTGTGGTTTGCTGTCAATAAATATAGAGGGCCTGGATCTCTTCAGTTTGGCTCAGATGTTTTGATTATTTTTTTCAACTAAGCAGTTTGAAACTTCGTATAATGGTGTAATTTCTCATGCTAACCATGGTTTACTTTCAATATTTTTGACAAAGTTTCGTATTTTAGAAATTATTTTGTGTTAAATTTGTTGTATTTGGGTAATTTTAACCGATCAACAATGTGTATTAAACTGAAGAAACCTACTACTGTTTGCGATAGTAATCGAAGAGGAACAACTTCCAGGTTGAAAAATACATTTGGTAGAGACGACCCGGAAGTTGTTGATTACTATCGCAAATAGCAGTAGGTTTCTTCAGCCGAATACACGTAGCTGATTGGTTAAAATTACCCAAATACAACAAATTTAACACGAAATAACTTCTGAAGTACAAAATTTTGTCAAAAATGCTGAAAGTAAACTGTGTTCAGCGTGAGAAATTACACCAGTATATGAAGTTCCAAATGGTTTAATTAAAAAAAAAATAATTAAAAAATCTGAGAGCAAAGCTAAATAGATCCGAATGCCCAGTACATTGATTTGCCTGGGGTTCTATAATGTTGCTAAGATGGCCCTGTTTGGGCTTCCAGGACAACAGAGCAGTGCCAGAGGCTGGTTTTCTTTATTGCTATGAAGTAATCAAGCAGTTCCTAAAACCGAAAATGATCTAACCAAATTCTAACAGACATTCCATATTCACATTCCTTCTTGTTCCATTGTAATTGACTTGTCTCTGGATTCATCATCATCATCGTTTAACGTCCGCTTTCCATGCTAGCATGGGCTGGACGATTTGACTGAGGACTGGCAAGCCAGATAGCTGCACCAAGCTCCAATCTGATCTGGCAGAGTTTCTACAGCTGGATGCCCTTCCTAATGCCAACCACTCTGAGAGTGTAGTGGGTGCTTTTACGTGCCATGTGCATGAGGGCCAGTCAGGCGGTACTGGCAACGGCCACGCTCAAATGGTGTTTTTTACGTGTCACAGGAGCCATTGCAGTGGCACTCATCTTATACTTTGCTTCAATCATTGGGCTGTGGCCACGCTGGGGCACTGGCTTAAAGACTTTAGTCGAACAAATCGATCCCTTACCTTTTTCTATAAAAATTTGGTTTACCTTTTTCTATAAAAATTTGGTACTCATTCTATCTTTAGGTTTTGCCAAACCAATATGTTACAGGGACATAAACAAACCAACACCAGTTGTCAGGCAATGGCAAGGACAAAAGTTGCCCATGCTGGGGCAATATATGCACATTTATGTATGTGCCCATAATGATAGAATTGTAATTTAAAGGTAACTTTCTAGGTGTAATCCCATGGTCAGTCATGACCGACGGGGGTCTCCCATGTACGTATGTATGTATGTATGTATGTATGTATGTATGTATGTATGTATGTATCTTAACACACAGACACAAACACAATTTCCATGTGTTGAGTGATTTTAGTAAAACATTTACAAATCATGTGAAACTGAATGATGCCCTCTCCTGTTAGATATATATTGATTATTGTGTGTATGTGTGTGTGTGTGTGTTTATCTTCATGTGTTTATATAATTGTGACATATTCATTAATAACTATAATGATGATGACGAGGAGGGCGAGGAGGGGAGAAAGATGGTAGAGAAGGGAAGTCGTTATGGTGAAGATCATGGTGGTGGTTGGCGGGGGGGGGGCATGGTGATGGTGATGGTGATGGTTAGAAAATAATGTAACCAAGTCGAGTAATTTTACATTATTATCATCTGTAACAAAAAGAAGAAAAAGAAAAGAAAAGAAAAAAGAAACGAAAAGCATTTTGTTTAAAGAATCAACTGCTGTCTGTCCGTTGGTGATCGGCTGTCGTCTGGTTATTTCTACAAATGTCTGCAAGACAAACAAATGAGTGTTTGCAGAATCAAATAATATATTGAAGCATTCCAACATCAACCAGAATGTATTCTTTATATTTTTGACCCAAATAATTAATGTATTGTCTATGAACGAAACATGGCCATCACTGGCGAACGAATTTTGAATACCTTAGTATTGCTAATTGTTTAACCTGTTGGCATTTAAACTGACAATATCCGGCCAAAATATTCTACCTGTTTATGTCGAGACCAACCACATCCGGTATCTCACACCTATCCTACAAAGCCATTCTAAAACTAAACAATAACATCATTGAAACTCCGAGGCTATGAGATAAGCCATAATTAATTCCAAACAATATGAATAAATAAGCATCACATTTGAATGCTAAAAGGGTTAAGGTTCAGTGTGGACGTGAGGAGACAGACACACTCTTGCCCATCACATCCTTGGGCCAGTGGAGCATCGACGATCTGACAGCGAGGACCTCCCTCCTTCCACGCACTTAATGGCACAACTATTATAATTATTGCACAACAGATTTTCAATAAGAATGGGCCATCATTCTCAATACAAACTTCGGTGTCTTATTCCAACTCGTCGTAGTTGTGTAATTATGTAACAACTGAATAAAAACTGTATCGAAGCCCACAGCTATTTAATGTCTTGACAAAACATCTGAGAGAGCTACATAGAGTAGGGGTAGATGTGTTCAAGAAACAACGTGACTTCCTGCTGTCCAAGACCCCAGATCAGTGATTCTCAACCATTTTTATTCTATGGACTCTGTTTGATCCCTATTTTACTTGGATGGACCCCGATAGCCATTTGATGTTTAAAAAGTCCTGTTATATTTTTTTAGAATTAAATATTATTAGGAAATGTATTAAAAAAATTTTAATATTTTGTGTATTGTAGAAAGTAATCGATTTATTAGACATAGATTTTAGCAACAAAATCGTGTGTGGACCCTCAAGGACCATGTGGAGCCCTGGACCCGAAGGTCGTATGGACCCCGGTTGAGAATGACTGGTCCCAGATGAACCTACAGCACAGCAAGAAACTAGAAAGAGGGAGGTGATATCGAACTCCTTTCTTCATCAAAGGCCAATCACAAAAGAATGGCCACTGAAAAGGAGACAATATTGGCTGTGCCCCAGCATGGTCGCAGCGTTTGCACTGAAATGCATAAAAGAATACAAGAATAAGTATAGACTCTCGTTTGCCTCTCCATTTCTGGCAAATCCAGAAATGATCTCACTTGTTACGTATGTATCAACCATTATTTTGTTCATTGTGGAGGCGCAATGGCCCAGTGGTTAGAGCTGTGAACTTGCCGTCATAGGATCACGGTTTCGATTCCCAGACTGGCGTTGTCTTGGAAAACACCTAAAGCTCCACGAGGCTCCGGCAGGGAGTGGTGAGCCTTGCTGTACTCTTTCCCCACAACTTTCTCTTACTCTTTCTTCCTGTTTTTGTTGTATCTGTATTTCAAAGGGGCCAGCCTTGTCA
>NC_142928.1:5638066-5648066 GCF_046866305.1 Octopus bimaculoides | reverse complement strand
TATGGTTGGGAAGCAAACTTCTTACCACACAGTCACACCTGCACCTCTGTCATACTTAATACAAATACAGTCTCCAAAGCAGCCAGCTGGCAGAAACGTTAGCACGCCGGGTGAAATGCTTAGAGGTATTTCGTCTGTCTTTACGTTCTGAGTTCAAATTCCGCCGAGGTCGACTTTGCCTTTCATCCTGTCAGGGTTGATAAATTAAGTACCAGTTGCATATTGGGATTGATCTAATCGACTGGTCCCCTCCCCAAAAATTTTGGGCCTTGTACCTAAAGTAGAAAAGAATATACTCTCTGTATTGTTGCTGATGTTGCTGTCAGAATGCAATTTTGCTATACAAATTTATGACACAATGCAGAATAATGTTTAATTGTAAAAATATAATAGAATTACGAAGATGTACTTGCATAGCAAGTGACCTAATCTGAAATCGTGTGCTGGAATGAAAACAACTGCAGTGTGGAAGGTGTTTATAAGCCATTTAAGAAACACACAAAAACCGTTAGATTCACTTCAACATCTAAATTTAATTTGCCAAAATATTTTCGTCGCTTTGAGACCACGACCTGTTTACTGACAAAATTCCGATGCAGCATGGAATTTTATAATAGAATATTTTTTTATAAACATTGAATGGGTCCAGTGGGGGGGGGTGAAATAGGAATAAAAGGGGTCCAGAGATTTTTAAAAAATGGTTGAGAACTACTGAGAAATAGAGAAGATTTTAGTCATCAGAATGGTGTTGCCTTTAAATTTGTATATATATATCTGTGTGTATTGTGTGCGCGTTGGTGCGTGCGTGTGTGTGTGTGCGTGTATATGTATGTGTGCGTGTATATGTGTGTGTGTGTGTGTGTGAGAGAGAGAGAGAGAGTAAGTGAGTGTGTCTGTATACATAAAGATAGCATTTACCAGTTTGTATATACTTTGGTAATTGTTGTTTATATACATGTATACCTCCACAAATCCACACATGTGTGTATGTGTATGTGTATGTGTGTGTGTGTGTGTGTGTGTGTGTGTGTGTGTGTGTGTGTGTGTGTGTGTGTGTGTGTGTCACTGTCTTATCTCAAAATAATCTGTCAGGACATTGAACTATGCTAATTATTTTATTTCGATGGCGACAACATCCCACTTCTCAGACAGAGTTTTATTATTTTTTTTCTGTCTTCCCTTTCCACTGAATTAAAATTTCAATTCTGTTCAATTAATAATCTTTGAAAATCTACACCTATGGGAAAAATACCCAGTATACAAGAAATCCAAAGTCTGGTACTACAAAAAAGTAGGACTTGTTTAAACAAATCCAACTGTTTTCAATGGTAAAAAGAAAATAGGTTGTACCCAGTTTTGTCTTGTAAAATTAAAAGTAAATTGTACCAGAAATGACGATAGTGAAATTCAATAATTTCATAAATATTTGCATTGAAAATATCCCAAGGGTAAACAGCATAAAGGGAATTGGATGTTTGTTGCAGTAGAAAGGCAGCAAACTGGGAGAAACGTTAGTGTGCCAGGCGAAATGCTTATTTCATCTGTCTTTATGTTCTGAGTTCAAATTCCGCCGAGGTCGACTTTGCCTTTCATCTTTTCGGGTCAATAAATTAAGTACCAGTTGCGTACTGGAGTCGATGTAATCGACTGACCCCCTCCTCCAAAATTTCGGGCCTTGTGCCTAGAGTAGAAAAAGAAAGGGGCGCAGGAAAATGTAGCTTGATTAAGATCCCCGATCGTATGTGCGAAGTATTTTGGTCTATTATGACGCAATGGATATCACCTGGGATGCATTTGATATCCGATCGGTTAGGTTTCTTATATTAGTTTAGGTCAAATATATAGTGGTGAAATTGTGGGCCATTCTTTAAAGCTTGCTGACCAAATGATGACAGTGTTGTTGGTTTGTAATGGTGAATAAAAATGTTTGTTGAGCTGCGTGTAGGAGTACCTGAACAACACCAACGAGCATTTAACAGAAGATTTTATTATTGCATATAAAAATGCAAACTGCATTGGCCTTTTACAGATAACAACAACTATTACATACTGGGAGAGAGACACTGCTTGGAGTCTATGGTAAACCAACTGATCCAGCAACATGTGACTTGCTCAAAATAACTGGAAACAATTGTGCTATATTCATGGCGATGGAAGTTCTTGGTCATCAGTCTGAGCCGTCTGGTGTGTCAAGAATGGAGACACGTCTCATTCAGTAGCCTCAACATGCCGCAATTAATTACCGGCAAAAGTGGCCTTTTATAGGATATAAAATGAAGATTCTAGAAGCCATCATGCGATGGCTTAATGCTGATTGGTTGTTTAATAAACTGATCACGGGAAACTATGGTGGTTTGTTCATGATGTCTGATTGTGTATCCAGGGATTCGCTTTCAAAACCCCACTATGACTTCCATTCACAGAATATCGAAAAGCATGGATACTGACCAGTAAGAATTTCAGAAGAGAATGTGGAACGAGTGATGCTTTATTAACAACGTATTTATAAGAGCAAAATAGGTTCAGAGGTTGTGAAAATGTTATACGTACGTTGAATATGCAAACAAATATGTTACAGGAGTGGGTAAGATATTTAATCCTCGTAAACAAGAATTGGTTCAAATTTGGTAAATAATTGGTTTGGAACAAGGATGTTTATTTAGTATTAGAAAAATCCTCTTAGATCTGGAGATCTGTTGAGCTTGAACTTTATTCTCTTATCGTTTCGTGTTAAATGAATACAACAAAATTATGTCATTCCTGTAGTTGCACTTCCGGTTTGTATCGTAATTTACTTTCATTTATTTTTTCAGAACACTAAACTGCATGCTAAGCATCTCGGTAGACACGACGTCTCCAAAAGGCCACAAGATAACAGCATGAGTTGGACGTTTTTGACAAAGAAAGCCAGTAAATAGCATCAAAGGAACTTAAAAACCTCTCTGTACTCTGACATGGAAATAAATGTATAAAATGTGAGAGTAAACAACATTTATTGCTTGGATCATTGACTTCAATGAGCTTTTATTTGTAGCTGTCTGTTCACATTGCCAGTTTAAACTGCCTTTATCTTTTGTTTGCACTATAAAAATATTTTCTACAAATCTTTATCGTCAACATTACTATGGAACATGAGAATTTATGAGTGGCTAACTAAACGAATGAATGAATGTAAAAGTCAATGAGATACATAAATAAATATATAAAGAAATGAATTATATCAAATATTATTTGTTAAGAAAAAGAAGAATTGTTCGCTTTTATCAATTGTGTAACAACCGCGTGATGTATTGATAGAGGTGCAATTCAATAAAACGGCTTGAGAAGATACTTGAATGCCATTTATATCACACACATACACACACACACAAACACACACACACACACACGTTTCCATAAACACGAAAGACTGTCGAGAAGAAGCAACGAAAATCTGCCGAAATGACTGTGGTGAAGGAGTTCGCTTTGCAGCCTCAGTGTTTCGGTTTCGGTCCCACTATATGCGGCACATTGGGCAAATGTTTTCTTCAAAAGCCCTGGATCAACCTATGACTTGTGAGTGAATTTGGTGGACGGAAACTGTGTGGAAGCCCATCGAGTATATATATAAGATCAAAATAAGCAACAGGGTATCAAGTAGTTATGCAGTATGACCGTTTCAAGCGGCTCCATTTTATTGAACAATGCAATCATTACATGAATTGAAATACAGGGCTATCCTCAGTTGCACAAATAAATAAATAGAATTTTAACCAGTCGGACACAGTGACATAATTTTTCTCAAATACTTTAACAGAGCAAGAAGATGGAAGAAATCCATGTTGTCGCTTTTGTAGATAAGAATAGACTACACTTCCAAGAATCGCATGAAGCCCATTGGGGTCATAGCGTTGTAAAGGATTTTAATTCATTTATCTCTTTATCAACTACTAAATCTAAGACTAGAAGACTGTGTCTGTTTTGAATAAACAACAAAAGTGAGTTGACAGCTCATGGCTAGGTGTGGTCATAAATATTGTCATATGTATCCCTTTTCCTCAGGGAGGAAAAAACACGTTAGGAGTAGTCAGTTGGATATAGAGTAACTGTCTATAAAAAGAAGGCTGGGTAGGGGAATTAACATCATAGGTTTCTTAGCATCTTGCTCCTTTAACTGGTAGTTAACATCATGATTTAAAGTCTTCCCCTACACAGCTTCTTTCAAGTATAACTTGAAAATATTTCTTTCCCCTATACTTTTAGTTATATTTCTAGTTCAGATGTGCTGCCGAATTTTGGAAAGAATATAAGTGTAACACCAGTGAAAAAAGGTTGCAAAGCACTGGAGGATTAAACTCTTGAACATGATGCCCCAGCATGGTCGCAGTCCAATGACTGAAACAAGCATTAAAATATAAGATGAGAGATAAAAGCACAAACAACTGACCAGCGATTAATGTCGCTGCCATTCGCATCCGGACAATAGTTACATAATACGATAAAAGAATAATGTTGCAGCCCAACAGAACTTCAGATCTAAGAGGATTTCTCTGAATCTAACAAAACCTCCTTGTTCCAAACCAATTATTTACCAAATGTGAATCAATTCTTCTTTTGAAGGATTAAATATCTCACCCATTCCAGCAACATAATTGTTTACTTTTCTCTTCCGACTTCAAAGAACTTTAATACGATGTAACATACGATTTCTTTTCATCATTTTTGTCGATTTTAAAGGTAAAAAAACAAAAACATTGATCGCAAGATTCCTAATTGATTGAACTCCACTTTCTTTCTTTCTTTCTTTCTTTCTTTCCTTCTTTATTTCTTTCTTTCTTTCTTTCTTTCTCTCTCTCTCTCTCTTTCTTTTCTCTCTCTCTCTTTCTTTCTTTCTTTTTTTTTTATTGTTTCTGTTAAATGTTAATCAAATCAATACGAAAAAGTCAATCGATGCAAATTATTTCTTAAAGAAATCTGCTTCATTGATACTTCTACCAAAATTCACGTGAGAAAGCAAACATGCTAATATATACATACACACATACATACATATGCACATATACATGCATACATACATACATACAGACACATACATACATACATACATACATACATACACATATACATACATATGTATATATATGTATATATGTATATATATGTGTGTATGTATATATATATATATATATATATATATATATATATATATATATATAAATATATATATATGTTTTATATATATATATATAAATACACACACACACATATATATATACATACATACATACATACATGCATGCATACATACATACATTCATTCATACATACACACATACGTACACACACATATATATATACATACGTACATACATGCATGCATACATACATACATACATACAGACAGACATACATACATTCATGCATACATACATACATACATACATACATGCTTACATACATACATGCATACATACATACAGACAGACATACATACATTCATGCATACATACATACATACATACACACATACATTCATACATACATATATACATGCATGCATACATGTGTGCAGATGCCTATTAAACTGATGCTAATTCATGTGGTGCACGTAGAAGATCAAGAATCCCAAAAATAATGTATCCATTAATTCTGAATATATTCTGGCTGATTTGAACAGGAATATGCTAATCGCTGTTGTTTTCCTTCATCAGAGCACAATACCTTTTAGTGAATCGCATGCATTCATGATACATGTGATTCACCGATGTAAGGGGACTTTGAGACACCACGGTTTCAGCATTTTGTATCTCTTCTCAGTCAAAGTGACCCCAGACCAATGAATTTAACAAAGGCATGAGCTCTTGTTTATAGGAATCAACAAACAAATTATTTGCGGATGCGTTGCATTACAGATGAATGCACCACTTATATATTACAGTAACATTTCATAATTTTATCTTCGTGATTATATTCCACAATATTTTGACCAGGAAATCATACCATACAACTATATATTAATGTATTTGATATTTTCAATTATGTTTATAACATGGATGACATCATCAGCGCTGAATTCCACAGAGTCAATACCGTTTCTGTTTCTCATAGGTATACACTTTTGTGCAATCGAATATTTTGTGAGTATTTCCAGTTACTGTATCGCAAAAGTTTACCCGTCAAAACGACAGCAAATGAACTGCTAAAAGATTTTATCCAACAAACTCCTTTCTAACTCTCACAATTCCATTTGTCTCACGTATAATTACTTGAAGTATGGACACATTTCGACACTTGGTGCTTAACAGATGCAGTTAAACAGTATGATGTGACATTCAAAACCAGTCGAATTGGTGCTAACTAAAAACATAACTAGGGGGAGGGATGAGGGGATGGTCCGTCACGGGTAACGCTTTTTAGGGGGAAGCAGTTTGGAGTCAGCTATGTAAGCCTGTATGGCCTTGGGTACCAAGGGGAGAGTGTGACATAGTTGAGGGTTGTCCCTGGCTACGCTACTGATGTTAATCTTTGGCCTCCTTTTAATTCAAATATGGGTAGTCTCTATCCTTGTTGATGCGGACATGTCTGAAATCTTCAAGTTTAACATCAATAGCCCAGATATCGCCCAGATCAGTCGACCCTTTTTATTACTATTTTGCACTAATGGACTCTCATAACCATTCAATGATTAAAAAATTCTATCATATTTTTATAATTAAATGTTATAAGAAATTGTATTTAAAAAAGTTGTTAAAATATTTTGTGAATTGTAGAAATATCACCAATATGTTGCAGATAAACTTTAACAGCAAAATATTACGTTGACCCCTAAGGCTCATATGGACCTCGGCTGAGAACCCCTTAATGAACTGGTTTATAGGATTTCCTGGTTTTACCATCATGTAGGTCATTTATCCATATTCCACCCCTACATCCTTAGAGATTGTTAGAAAATATTTTTCATATTTTTGCCAAATATCTTCAGACAGTCAAAAGATATTTTAGATGTCGAGTTAGTATTTCTGTCTGCTGTGAGTTAATATCGTGACTTTTAGATTTATTTTACCAAAATCATAAGGTGTTCCCTGCAAGTATATGCACCGTTACAGAGAATGCCTCTTTGACGAACACATCTGCAATATGTTATCCAATCAGAGACGATAGAATCACTCCCTGTATGTGACTTCAGAATGGCAACACAGGATGAAGCCAAGTTGTCTACAGTTTTCAATATGGTCTCTGGAAGTTTAACACGTCTAATAGTGTCAGTTCGAAGGCTTTCTTCTAATACAGATAGATTGCGACCAAATTCTTCCTGTGAATAAATGCAATGTGTATATACATGTAATATTTCTATATATGTACTATACATGCAAAGTATGTATAAATATGTATACATATATATATATGTATATATATATATATATGTATGTATGTTTATGTATGTGTGTGTGAGTACGTATGCATGCCTGCGTGTGAATATATGTTTGTGTGTGTGTGTGTATGTGAGTGTGTGTGTGTGTGTTTGCGTGTGCATGCTCCCACGCACGTATCTGTGTAAGTGTATATAAACGGTTATTTGATGCCATCGGTTTCTTTAGCTGAAATTCTGAATTACTTTCATCTGAAAATACCTCTGCCCTCTGCTATAACGATACCAAAACAGTAAGAGTACTTATCGAACATCTACATACACACATACACACATACACACATACACACATACACACACGCATACACACATACATACATACATATTCACCCACAACCCCACTCTCGCTACATTACTATTATTAATAGCGTATGTATATATGTATGCATGTATGTGTGTGTGTATATATATATATATATATATATATATATATATATATATATATATATATATATGTATGTATGTATGTGTGTTTGTATATATATATATATATATATATATATATATGTATATATATATATATATATGCATATGCATATATATATGTATATACATATGCACATGTATATATATGCACATATATAAATATATATAGATATAGATATACATACACATACATATATGTATATATATATATATATATATATATATATATATATATATATCCGAGCGTCATACTAATATATACTTTTGTTATTTACACCACCTGTCCTCGTCTGTTGTTATTTTTTGTATATTCTCCCATATATATATATATATATACACACACACACATATACATACATACATACACACACACACACACACACACACACACACACACACACACACACACACATATATATATATATATATATATATACACACACACATGTGTGTATGTGTGTGTGTATTGGCCTGCTTCTAGCTAACATGAAGGTTATTGATTGATTGTCTCCAAGAACACTTCACCGATTCTAGCGAATTAGGAATCTATAAGAGTTTACGTTTCTTCTAATGGTATCGGAATATATGTGTACGTGTAAGTGTGTGTGTGTGTATGTGTGTGTGTGTGTGTGTGTGTGTGTGTGTGTGTGTGTGTGTGTGTGTGTAGTTGTAGCTGCAAGAGTATGCATGTGTGTGTTTACATGAATTAATGTCCATATACATAAATGTTTGTATGTATGTGAGTGGGTGTGCGTGTGTGTGTGTGTGTATACTGTATGTGTATGCATCGAGACACAAACTCACACACATATATACACACAAACATACATACGTACACACACACACACACACACACACACACATATATATATATATATATATATATATATAAAACATACATATACAGATGTGTGTGAAGATGCGTAGCCCAATGGTTAGGCGTGCTGTACTCACGATCATCTCATCATGGTTTCGATTCCCAGACCGACTGCACGTTGCCTTCTTGAGCAATGCACTTCATCTCACGTTTCTTCAGTCCATTCTGCTGTAAACGAGTACACCCTGCAATGGCCTTCCAATTAGCATTGTTCGAAAGCTAAAACGATGCAAAGTGCTTTGTGACCAGCAATGCATAACAACGTCTATAGTCCTTGACCACCGACTCACCCCCACTCTGCCCCACCCCCACTCTGCCCCACCCCACTCTGCCCCACCCCACTCTGCCCCACCCCCACTCTACCCCACCCCCACTCTGCCCCACCCCCACAACCCTCATACATTTCTAATCACACACACACACACACACACACTCACACATAAATATATCCATGCATTTATGGATATGTGTGCCTGGATAAATTAGCCTGTATGTACACCACTGTTTGTATCTATGTATGTGTGTATATACACACTCATTATCAACCACATATTCAATGTATATAATTCTTGTGTGTATATAAATTAGGGATAAAAATCCACATTTACAGATAAAAACTCAATTAAATTCAATTTATTAAAAATTAAAATTAAATTAAGTTTTACAATATGAAATATAAATATATAGTTTTAGAGAAAAGAACCAAGGTTCATGAACTCATCGATGAAAATCCACTGTCACATATAGAAAAAATAATAAGTAAAAGCACAATATTATATATATATATATATTGCTCAAGAAGACAATAATATCATCATCATCGTTTAACGTCCGCTTCCCATGCTAGCATGGGTTGGACATTTTGACTGAGGACTGGTGAACCAGATGGTTGCACCAGGCTCCAATCTGATCTGGCAGAGTTTCTACAGCTGGATGCCTTTCCTAACGCCAACCACTCCAAGAGTGTAATGGGTGCTTTTACGTGCCACCAGCATGAGGGCCAGTCAGGCGGAACTGGCAACGGCCACGCTTGAAATGGTGTATTTTACGTGCCAGTCCAGGAGCCAGTCCAGCGGCACTGGCAACGAACTCGCTCGAATGTCTTTTCACGTGCCACTGGCACAAGTGCCAGGAGGGCGACGTTGGTAACGATCACGCTCAAATGGTGCTATTTACGTGCCCCCAGCACAGAAGCCAGACAGCTTGTACTCTGGCAACGATCACGCTCGGACGGTGCTCTTAGTGATCGACTGATACAGGGGCCATCACGATTTCGCTTTCGCTTGCCC